>NC_073644.1:4902500-4955000 GCF_029407905.1 Bubalus kerabau | reverse complement strand
CTGCGGTTCTTACATGCAGAATGTCATTTCTCAAGAGCAGGGGTGGATTCAGAGCCTCCTGTGATGGTGTGCATTTCCTTCCCTTAAAGCACTTTTGTTCTGGACATGGTAGTGTGCACAGTGGCTGAGTGATAAAGCATGTAAAAATAAAGGAATTGGATTCAAAATTGGGCACGGTTGTGATTATAACTCTGTTATAAGGCAGACAGGAAAGGAGGACTTCAGGGCCTCTCAGAGCTGTCCGTGCCCACAGCCAGCTGTGTGGACATACGCTGGCTGTCCACTGCGTGTTGGGATGCTATAGCCAATGCTCCATGGTAGAATGAGGATAAAACAGAAGGGAGATAAGCACAGAAAAGTGGTCATGGATCCAGTATTCAGCACACATTTCTCAGGATATTCGTATGTGGTCAGCTAACAGATTTGTGGGTCAGGAAACTGGTTATCAGCAGTACAAAACAGTATTTCCTAGGGATTATATTCAAGATCCCCCCTCTTACATTACACACAGAGTTTCAGAGATCCTAAAGTTGTGAGATCAGGAAAGGATAAATTATATGACCTTAATAATACCTTCATTCTAAAATATCTTTGGAGATTAGTACATCATTAAATTATTTAAAAAATAAAAACAACAAGAAAAAATAGAAGCAGTATAAAATTCTTAAAAACATATTTTTATGTATTTAAAGTTTGGAGTACATATATTTATATTCTTTAGAAAAAAAGACACAGAAAAAATGCACTTTTTTGCAGACCTGAAAACAGAACCAGTTCTCAAGACACTGAATTTAACAGAGTCATTGATCATGTTGGGAGATCTATTTAAAAAGTTTGGAGCCAATAAGCTTTTAAACATCAGCAGAGGAAATCTGCCTGAGGGTCTTGAAAGGGTTAATATATCTTTTCAATCCTCCCCACCCTCAAAAGGGCAATTTACTCTTCTCTCTGCAAGACCATTAAGTTCACACTTCCCACTTTCATATATTTTCAAATAGTCCCCAAAGGGATGACTCAATAGATCTAAAAACACTAAAATCTAAACGTATGAAATGCCTTTTAAGCATAAGTGTGATCTTTATTCTCTTAAAACATTGCTTGTCACAAATACACTATGTTTTCTCACCATCTAACTGTCTACCAGCTCAGAAGCAATTCAAATTAAGGTTAGAATTTCCAAGAAAATTCTGGAACATTAACATATTTTCTTCTGAATTGTTAACAGTTGAACTTGACCACCTTTAATGGTGGTCAATCATGTATTATTATTATTATTTATGAGTTAAGATTTGACCAGTTGTGGTTTTATGCCCATGCATGGCAGATTAAGACAATCCTAACTTGACCGTTTTTTTTTTATAACTTTTCCAAAGTCATATTTCAAATATTTATCTCAGTAGCAAACACAGTTTACTACAAGACAGTTCTATTTTCCAGCTTCTGTGAAAATTAGTATTATTTCAGCTTAATATAAAATAAAACATTCTCCTTACTGCATTCAGTTGAATTCAATTCAGTTCCACAGACATTAAGATTGAGAATCTGTTGAGTTTCAAAAGCCCCAAGTAAGGGTCTCAGAGCTTAAAACCCCCAATGCTGGGCGGACCTGGGGTTTGAGCAGAAAGAGGGGAGGAGAAACAGTCTTTTTGAAATATTTAGTGTCAACATTGCCTTTTTTCCCCTAGTAGATATCTTCCAGCAGAAAATGCCAGTGGATATTAAAAAACAGAAAGAGCTAAATGTAAAGTAAGGGTATAGAAATCAAAATAGTGAAACAACTCAATACAGGTGGCCGTTGTGTTAATTTTATTTCTCAAAGCAGATACAGTTCCTGTTATTGCATGACTACTACAAATTGGTGCATGTTTATTATATTTGTTAAAACTGAAGCAAAAATGAACAACGTTGAAGACTGAGGCAGGCTGAAACACATGGTCAGTGTCCAGGCCCACATTTTTTTTTACTTTGATGAATAACCGTGGAAGAGTTGTCCTCCTCTTTATGTTCCTTGGATTCTCTATCAGGGAAGGGGATAGAAATTAGTACTTATTGATCAGCTGCTATGTTTCAGGTGCTATGATAAACAACTCGGATGTGCGCTGTTATGTTGAGCAGGAACTCTTGCACGGCCTTGTAAGTGGAGAGTGTTGCCCCAGTTTTTATGATAAGAAAATTCAGATTCCAAATGGTCAAAACCCACACCTTTCTTTGGCACATAGCAGTGCTGATATTGGAATCCAGGTTCCAAAGACCAAGAGAGAGTAAAATATCAATAATTATATTTCTCCCCTCTTAAAAGTGCACAAGATCAAAGAGGTGACATGGGAGTGTATAAGGTTAATATAAAAAGTTTTATATATTCTTTATAAATGTGCCTTCAGTAATATACTTCAGGACTTCCTGGTACTCCAGTGGTTAAGACTGAGTTTCCAGTGTAGTAGGGCTGCAGGTTTGATCCCTGGTCTGGAAACTAAGATCCCACATGCCTCTTGGCACAGACAAAAATAATAATAATATACTTAAAATTAAGTAAGTCCTTACAAAGGCAGAAGACTTGATTAGACACTAACTTTAAAATGTTGTTTTTCAATGTTAGAAAAGTGCCAGTTATTAGAGTTAAGTTTAGATCTATATTTTGATCATCTGTCCTTTGTTTCCATGTTTATAATACATCCTATTTCCTTCCTCACTGTCATCCATTACACATTTGAACACTTCAAAAAATCAGCATATTCAGCAACTTGTAGGGTTTAGACCTGGTCATTTCACCTTCTCATTCACTTGAGGACAATTTCCAACAGGGCAGGTTGCTCATCAGAGGCGTTGACAGAAATTACAAATTTTTGAGAGCCGTCCCTTGGTTCTCACGGGAACTGGTTCCAGGACCACAGCAGACACCAAAACCCACGGGTGCCCAAGTCCACACCTGGCCCTCTGCACCCATGGTTCTGCACCCTCAGAATCAACCGCATGCTGTAAACAGTCCAGGACTGGAATCCAGAGAGGGAGCCAGGGCACAGACGGCCGAGCGCACTTCCTTTGTTTCTTAGACGGTTTGAAAGCCCTCCTTTCCCGTCACCTTCCTCAGTCTTTACTTTTAGCTGAGCTGTTGTGCACAGGGTCTTCGTTGCTGTGCACAGGCTCTCTCTGGTCACGGCGAGCAGGGGCTACTCTTCGTGTGGTGCAAGGCTTCTTGTCGTGGTGGCTTCTCTCGCTGCAGAGCTTGGTCTCTGGGGCACACTGACTTCAGTAGTCATTGCACATGGGCTTACTTGCTCCATGGCATGTGGAAGCTTCCTGGACTAGGGACTGAACCCACGTTCCCTGCATTGGAAGGTGAGTTCTTATCCACTGCACCACCAGGAAAGTACCCCTCAATCTTTTATAACCACCACTACCAATACCAACACTACATCGTCAGCAATGCCAAGACCATCACCAGCACCACCTCCACCACTAGCACCACGTAACATCCAACACCACTATCCTGACCAACACTTCCACCGTATCTCCCCCACTACCATCACCACGTAACATCCAACACCACTATCCTGACCAACACTTCCACCGTATCTCCCCCACTACCATCACCACCGCCATCACCACCATAACGTCCAACAGCACCACCACCACCAATCCTCCCACCGGTATCTCCACCACCACCACCACCACCATAATATCCAATACCAGCGTCACAACCCACACTTCTACCATGACGGATACTTCCACCAGCATCTCCCCCAACACCACCACCACATCATCAGTACCAACAGCATCTCCACCAACATCACCACTACCATAACATCCAAAACCACCATCATGACCAGCATCTCCACCAACATCACCATCACCACCCCCCATAACACCCAATACCATTCATACCACAGTTGACACCACATCTCAATAATACCAACAGCATCTTCACCACTAACGTCATCCCTCCCACCAGCACCACCGCTAGACCATTTAAGTAGCAGACGGAGGACCTGACTTCACTCTAGAGCTTCATTTTGAACCACTAAAAAATTCCTCCCTTTTTTTCATCTTCTCCCTAAATAGCTCATGCTGAAGTTATGAGTTGAGTGTGTATTTTTTATGCATTTACTGTGAATTTTTACTATCTTTTAGTTAAGTTGCTATATCATTTAATCTGCTGGATTTGGTTGCTTCACTGAAAAGTAAAGAGACTTAATCTGTCCCTCTTCAGATTTGTCCTTACATATCCCAACAATAACATCTGCTCTGTGAAGTCTATAAATTTAAGTTATCCAGTCCCTTTCCAGTTCCCAAGGTACTTCTTAAAGTGGTCCTAAAGAATGATATTACAGCAAAACAATGGCCAATCTAATTAACTGATGAAAAATGAATTGAAATTTCAAAGTTATCAATTGCATTGTGTATATGTCTATTTTTCTGATATGTAAATTATACATTTATTTGAGGGGGTTTCCTGGTGGCTCAGTGTAAATAACCTGCCTGCCAAAGCAGGAGATGTGAGTTTGGTCCCTGGGTTGGGAAGATTCCCTGGAGAAGGAAATGGCAACCCACTTCCCAGTCTTGCCTGGGAAATCCTATGTCCAGGAGTCTGGCGGGCTACAGTCTATGGGATCACAAGTGAGTCGGACACAACTTGGTGACTAAACAGCAACAACAACAAGATTTATTTGAGGTTCCTTTTAGAAAAAGAAAGGGGACTTGTTTCCTTGGCATGCGTATCTCATCACATGTGTCTCCTACAGCTAATTGTTGCAAACACACATACACACACCTGCTTGTATTCAAACCAAGGGTAGAGACAGCCAAAGACAGTGGATGTTCATACTTTTAAAAGGTAGTTGATGGTCTTGTCTTCCTACTTAGTTACAAGGAAGGCACCCATGTCTCTATGCTGGGTTGTGTGGTTGACACATTTAACCAGGATTTTAAATCTGAAGTAAATCCCAACATGTAGCATGTAAATGCTCCTGAATCTGCACAGGTAAATTGTGTGTCTGGATGAGGTCACTGAGATTTAGCTCCTTCATTTACATCTCTGGGAGAGCCAAGAGTACACAGAGGAGTTGTTTAATAGTTATCTGCCATCCCCACTTGTCTTCAAACATTGTGATTTAGATAGAACTCTAATGCATGAGAGCAACGTCTCCCCCGAGCCTTTTTCAGAATATAAATTAAGTGATATTATAACAGAAGCCCTCTCTGAGCTCAGCATAATGAATATGAACCATCATGTACTCCTGACCAAGGTCGTGGGATGAGAATGAATTACTCTATTAACATCTCTTTTAAGTAGCATTAGTGATAATAAATGAAGAGATTTGATGTAATACTGATAATATTATTCATGCAAAAATCGCATACTTTATCTTGTTAAAACAATTAAAATGTGCTTTGAGGATATTTTACACCACAGAAATATGATGCTTGAGAGCACTTATTGCACGTGACTGAATCCATCAGCATTAGCCAGTAATGCAGATAATCTGATAAAAATCGAAAAGCTGATTTGTATGCTATGCTAATTCAGGATCATCTCCTTGGCCCAAGGTACTACCCAAATGCTGCCTAAGATTGCCACAAGCTTCACTGGTGATATTAGATTAAATTCAATCCTTTTGCTTATGATTTTTTCCAAGAAATTACATCCACCGTTCTTCAGTATAAACCCTCTTTAGCTGCTAAGCAGCCTCTAATATCGCATTTTAAGCCTGGTATATTGCTGTTTGCTTCCCAGACATATTTAAGCTTTGTTGTCAGTTATAGATCATCTTACCCAAATCATGTAAATCCATAAAAAGCAAAGATCACTGATGTCTTTTGATAGCGACCTTATTCTCAGTACAATATTAAAATAACTTGTGCGACTCTTGAATCTGGAATCATTAAGTGAATGAACACAGCAGAACCATTTTGCGACACAGTATGGCATGGATTAGAGTGTTTTGTAAATAAATCACCTTCACCATGAGAAAAACTCTAACACAAGTACATCAGTTAACGGGCACGGGTTTCCTTTGGTGGTCCTGGAGCTACAGAGTGGTGACGGTTGTATGACACCATAATGGACTAAGTGCCACAAATTTGGGTACTTAAAAATGGTTAAAGTGTTCAGTTTTAATTCTGTGAGAAGTAGGAAAAAAGTGGCATGGGAGATAGTTCTAAGGCCGAGGGACCACCTCCTTCCCCCACCACCGTGCCCCACTGCATTATCAGCATCTCATGCACGTTTCCCACACACAGGACTTAAACGCTAGGCAGATCTTCCCAGACATCTGAGTGACATGGTTTTCCTTCCCAGTGGGGTTCCTAACTGGCAAGTCAACATTCGACCGCAATGTTCACTCCCTTCCACCTTTCTCAACACTGTTCCCTCCACTTCTATACACACTACGCACACACATTTTTAGATTCTGGAGAATGAAAATATTCACAGTACATGTGTGCAGGCAAGTGACGGGTCTAAACAGCTTTTCTTATTGTTATGATTATCTACTAAGAATAGTGTTTAAATTATTGTAACTACAATATTGTAATATTATTACAATAATAACAGTACAATAGTATTTGTGTTTTTCTCATAGAAAGCTTCATGTGCTTTGGAAGAAACGATTATCTTTAAAATCTCTCAAACACGTTACACTTGGGAAATTTTCGTATTTTAATTAAGATGACAGGGAAGCCGACTGAATAGCAGCGTCTATCCCATTTCCATCAGCTTTTTAATTATGCTTGGCGTGGTCATTCCTACTTGATCCCACATAAATTTTGCACGAATAAATGGAGCTGGAGTTTCAAGACGGGGATCAGGTTTTGCATTACTGACAAAACACATATTTACATGAATGAGGCTCCTTGACTGTACGTAATTAGTCCTGAGACAGGAGGCTAATGGGATCCTCAGAGTGAGGACTTAAAGTATTAGTTTCTCATATTTATGATTAATGCTTTTCTTATCAGCCCAAGGCTCGGAATAGGATCATGTAAAGCATGTCGGGTTAAATCATTCTTTGTTACAAAATACAGACATTATACCTTGGTGAAGCCCAGAGGAAAATCTCGGCTTGCTATCTATACCTTCATCAGAAATAAGCTAAGTCAGAGACAGGAACCTTGCTTTTCATTCTTAATACTTTAAACGGTTTCCTAAGAATGGACACACTTAGAATATGCCCCTCTGGTTAGCTGTAGGCACATCACCATAAGATGTTTGTGCTGTGTTTGCAAGTGCAGGGTTTGTGTTCTTGCTTAATCATTTATTCACTGATAAAGAGCCCCGATAGATCAGATACATATAACAAGTGTCAAAAATCCATCAGGGACTGACAGTATGCAAGTCGGGGACTGGGGCTTCCCAGGTGGCGCAGTGGTAAAGAATCCGTCTGCCAGGGCAGGAAATGCAGGAGACGCGGGTTCAGTCCCTGGGTTGGGAAGATCCCCTGGAGAGGGGCATGGCAACCCACTCCAGTATTCCTGCCTTGGGGAATCCTGTTTACAGTTCATGGGATCGCAAAAGAGTTAGATACGACAGCACACATGCATACACATGAGTCGATGACTGCAGTTCTATGGAACAGTGGAATTCTTATTTGGCATCAATAAACTGTGAACTTTCCCTTCGGGAGAGGAGTCAAAATCATCTGGTTAAAGGCCTCCAAACTAGATTATTTAAGAGGTTCCCAAACTTTTTCAATTCATGGTGCCCTCTAATGTTTCAGCCTTTTTCCTTCAAACTACATCCAGTCCAAAGATCACAGTCCAGAGCCAGATATCGTGTGATACTGCTTATATGTGAAATCCAAGCAAAACACAACACAAATGAACTTATTTACAAAACAGAAATAGACCCTCAGACACAGAAAATAAACTTATCATTAACAAAGGGGGAATAAATGGGTGGGGGCTAAAACAGGACTTTGGGATTTAAAAAAAGGAACATTTTGCAGTTCAGTGTATTAAATTGTTGAAAGTGAAGATGTTACTCACTGAGTTGTGTCTGATTCTGCAGGCAATTGTGGGTTGCTCGATAAAGCACAGAAATAGTATGGACCTAACAGAAACAGAAGATATTAAGAAGAGGTGGCAAGAATACACAGGAGAACTATACAAAAAAGAGCTTCACAACCCAGATAATCATGATGGTGTGATCACTGACCTAGAGCCAGACATCCTGGAACGTGAAGTCAAGTGGGCCTTAGAAAGCATCACTACGAACAAAGCTAATGGAGGTGATGGAATTCCAGTTGAGCTATTTCAAATCATGAAAGATGATGCTGTGAAAGTGCTGCACTCAATATGCCAGCAAATTTGGAAAACTCAGCAGTGGCCACAGACTGGAAAAGGTCAGTTTTCATTCCAATCCCAAAGAAAGGCAATGCCAAAGAACGCTCAAACTACCACACAATTGCACTCATCTCACACGCTAGTGAAGTAATGCTCAAAATTCTCCAAGCCAGGCTTCAGCAATACATGAACCATGAACTTCCAGATGTTCAAGCTGGTTTTAGAAAAGGCAGAGGAACCAGAGATCAAATTGCCAACATCTGCTGGATCATCGACAAAGCAAGAGACTTCCAGAAAAACATCTATTTCTGCTTTATTGACTATGCCAAAGCCTTTGACTGTGTGGATCACAATAAACTGTGGAAAATTCTGAAAGAGATGGGAATACCAGACCACCTGACCTGCCTCTTGAGAAATCTGTATGCAGGTCAGGAAGCAACAGTTAGAACTGGAGACATGGAACAACAGACTGGTTCCAAATAGGAAAAGGAGTACATCAAGGCTGTATATTGTCACCCTGCTTATTTAACTTATATGCAGAGTACATCATGAGAAATGCTGGGCTGGAAGAAGCACAAGTTGGAATCAAGATTGCCAGGAGAAATATCAATAACCTCAGATATGCAGATGACACCACCCTTATGGCAGAAAGTGAAGAGGAACTAAAAAGCCTCTTGATGAAAGTGAAAGAGGAGAGTGAAAAAGTGGCTTAAAGCTCAACATTCAGAAAATGAAGATCATGGCATCTGGTCCCATCACTTCATGGGAAATAGATGGGAAAACAGTGGAAACAGCATCAGACTTTATTTTTGGGGGGGCTCCAAAGTCACTGCAGATGGTGACTGCAGCCATGAAATTAAAAGACGCTTACTCCTTGGAAGGAAAGTTACGACCAACCTAGATGGCGTGTTGAAAAGCAGAGACATTATTTTGCCAACAAAGGTCCGTCTAGTCAAGGCTATGGTTTTTCCAGTGGTCATGTATGGATGTGAGAGTTGGACTGTGAAGAAAGCTGAGCACCAAAGAATTGATGGTTTTGAACTGTGGTGTTGGAGAAGACTCTTGAGAGTTCCTTGGATTGCAAGGAGGTCCAACCAGTCCATCCTAAAGGAGATCAGTCCTGGGTATTCATTGGAAGGACTGATGCTAAAGCTTAAACTCCAGTACTTTGGCTACCTCATGGGAAGAGTTGACTCATTGGGAAAGACTCTGATGCTGGGAGGGATTGGGGGCAGGAGGAGAAGGGGATGACAGAGGATGAGATGGCTGGATGGCATCACTGACTCAATGGACATGAGTCTGAGTAGACTCTGGGAGTTGGTGATGGACAGGGAGGCCTGGCGTGCTGCAATTCATGGGGTCGCAAAGAGTTGGACACGACTGAGCAACTGAACTGAACTGAATGGCAAAGTGGGTTGCCATTCCTTCTCCAAGGGAACTCTCTGACCCAGGAATCTAACCCAGGTCTTCTTCACTGCAGGCAGATTCTTTACCATCTGAGGCACCAGGGAAGACTTAACCCAAACAACTCCATCAGTACTGATACCCTAACAACTTTGTAGTTGTTTGAAAACCTCATAAACATCTGTTCTTCAGTTCCAGTGAATCCTCGCAGAGAGGCCTGTGCACCTGCTCGAGCTGCATAGCTCCCAGACCTCAGCCTCGGCTCAGACCCTGCCACGCTCGGCTTATCTTCATCACTTTTCACAGGACTCCTGCTTCCCAACACAGCCACCGCCAAAACCCAGCTTCCCCAATGTACCGCATCCTTGGGAAAACAGCCCCATCCAGCATGGAAGCGCCACCCTGCCTCTGGCTTACAGCTTGTGTGACGTGGGCCTTGTGTATTTGTGTGCCTTGGCTCTGCTCGGATCATGCAGAGCTAGCCCATCTCCAAGGTACAGTGCAAGTCCCAGGACCCATGACACTCTGTGCATTGCAACGTTCCCTTAATTATTGCTGTGTATCATCTGCTTTGGTGCTGGATGTGGGGATCCCATATGGACTCTGCCTTCAGAGGACTCACAGCAGCTTTGCTGGGACCTGAACTGTAGCTGCTTTGGTGCAAGGCATCGCAGTCCTGGAAAAGTGTGCTGAGCCGGACAGTGGAAGGGAATGGGTTGATGGCGGGAGGGGATAGGCGGACGGCGGGAGGGGATGGGTGGACGGCAAGAGGCGTGGGGGCAGCTCAGGGTGGGTGGAGTAGAGCCTGCAGGTGTGGCATGATCCAGACCGGCTGGGGAGCCATCAGACACTGACCTCTGGGAGATGTTAACTGTCTACAGTGTTAAATGTCTTGGATAAAAGAATAGTGGAGCTCAGGGAGGACATAGAACTTGCCCATCATCACACCAGCAAGGGGCTGGCATGCTCAGGTGGGTCTATGTTTTGAATGTATTCTCTTAAGGAGAATACACACAACTGCCTGCCTATGTTCCCCACTTGAGAGGCAGGAACAAGCTACACAGAGGAATTTTGCAAAGAAGAAAGTCATTTATGTTTTTACACAGATGTTTTACCTCTCCTATAATAAAAGAGATCCAAGTTTAACTAAAAGGATGATTTTTCTAAAGTTTATTTTTCCAATGAGGCTGTTCTACAGAAAATATATAGTTTCACTGAAGACGTGCAGAAACAGTCTCTGTTGATGAAACTGTTGTCGAAATAGATCAGAATTTTTAGAGGAGGATTTGGTAATAAATGTATATCAAGACCTTAAAAATCTGCACACTCTTTCACCCAAAAATTCCACTTGCTGAAACATTGTAGAA
This sequence comes from Bubalus kerabau, assembly GCF_029407905.1. Taxonomy (NCBI): domain Eukaryota; kingdom Metazoa; phylum Chordata; class Mammalia; order Artiodactyla; family Bovidae; genus Bubalus; species Bubalus kerabau. The sequence goes on along the minus strand of NC_073644.1, from coordinate 4,943,952 downwards.
TTTATCTACATTGATTTTCATCTCAGTATCACCTATAATCCTAAATTAAAAAAAAATTAAATGGAATGCTAATGGTCCTTCCACTGGTTGGTTAATTGTACAGGCATCAACATTTTTAAGAGGACTGCTGCTGCTGCTGCTAAGTCGCTTCAGTCATGTCTGACTCTGTGCGACCCCATAGACAGCAGCCCACCAGGCTCCCCCGTCCCTGGGATTCTCCAGGCAAGAACACTGGAATGGCTTGCCATTTCCTTCTCCAATGCATGAAAGTGAAAAGTGAAAGTGAAGTCACTCAGTTGTGTCCGACTCTTAGCGACCCCCATTGACTGCAGCCCACCAGGCTCCTCCGTCCATGGGATTTTCCAGGCAAGAGTACTGGAGTGGGGTGCCATTGCCTTCTCCGTTTAAGGGCACTAGATATGCATAAAATATTAGTGATTTAATGTTAAATAGCAAACAAAAATTAGAATAAATTTGACTTCCTTTTTGCAGCAAAAGGATTGTCAGTTAATACTGAAATAAAAGGAAGTTGGCACCAAAGTAATGTTAATTACTGTCTTTATGAACCATGGGTGGTCGAGGTGTTCTCTAAACGTTTGAATGGTGGGTGAGAAAGTGCAGACGGCAGGTGCAGACTTGATGAAGAGCACGTTGGAGAAGAGACGGGATGACAGCCTAGGGGAGGCGAGCGGTAGAAAGTATGTGTTTGCGGACGTGTACTGAGGGTCCCACAGTGCCCTGTGTCTCAAGGAACAGAGCCAGAGGCAGGCGGAGCAGCCACGTCTCATCAAGGACCCAGTAATTATCTGCCCAACTGGGCTCCTGAGTCACATAAAAGTAGAAACAGACTGTCGATGCCAGGCTGGCCTTTGGGCCATCAAGTCTGGTTCCTGCACTCTAAGTCCATTAGCAGAGTTAAAGGATCCGCAATCTATACTTTCAGCCATGACCACAGGGATAAAAGGCGGCTTGGTCTGGATAAAGGTGGAGACACCGGGACTGTCTCCCTCTTTGTTACCACAGGCCAGTTGAGGACAGGGACAGCAGAGATGCATGTGCACGCTGATGCGGGAATAAGCGCACTGGGGAATAATCGACATGTGAGTAAGATAAAGCACTGATGCCTACCTCCAGAAATAAGACAGAATCTCATTTCATATTTAAGTGTTTTTCAGCATGAAAGTATATGAACACCCACAAAACAAATCATATTCCTTTTTAGAATAATTTCATCTGTAAGTGAAAAATTTAACACAAAGTTAAGTCGAGGCCCATTTCCTTTAAGTTCCATTTGCAGTTCTCTAATTTGAGATGGAGAAAGATGATACATGTAATAAAGATTATTCTCTGAACTGTTTTTGACATATTCTCATTTTTTAATATTAAAGACAAAGACTTATAGATAACCCTAGGTTTCAAAAATAAGTATGCTTTACTTGTATCACGAGAGAAGAAAAATTTTGTCAGAAGATGATTTGATTTATTAAAATTATCTCTTTAAGAAGATAAAGTAGCCGAATCTCCCTTCTGCATGCTGCACTCTTCATAGTGGATTTTGAGAGTCAAGAATCAAGGAGTGAGCTATAAATAATCTCATCCTGCTTAAACTCCTTCTGCTCACAGCAGAGAGAGAGAGAGAGAAAAGGAGGGAGGGAGAGAGACAGGAGGTCTGGGTGATGGCAGAGGAGAGGAGGGACGCACCCACTGCTGCTGCAGAAAACTTGATTGTAACAAAAAGCAGCGTTCTCCAATGGGTCGGAGCTTGGACTTGGGGTAGAGATTATTTGGAATGATGCGGGCATTGTTTAGACATGTCTGGCCAGTGGCAGCTGGTGACTTCCATCCTCCTGGGTTGATGTGTGAGACCCCACCCCACCTCACTCCCCTATCCTGGGTCCAGAGTCCCTGCAAGGAGACCCGGGAGAGCCCTCAGCCTTGACCCCAAGGCACAGTTCAAGGCACAGTCTTCCTCATGATTGTGTCACCTCCATAGCAACTCTTAACAAGTTCGCAGGTGTTGATTTCTTTTGTTGGCATCTACAGATCCTGACTGAAAGCAACCAGGACTCTTCTTTTTCATGCTATTTCAGCGACTCTCCTGGACCATCCTCTGGAAGTCCCGATGGTTCAGGGCGTCTTGCTCCCTCCTGTCGGGGGCACTGCTCTGATGGCACTCTGCGTGTCTGTAGGACTCCCAGCACGTAGACACGTCTGTCCAGGGTTACGGACCCCACATCCCATCATCTGTGTGACACCACCACCCGGTGATTTCCAAGTGCTGTGTAAGTACCCTGCCTCAGTGCTCCGCAGAGTCCCAGGGAAGAGCAGAGGGGGTGCCCAGCGCCCGCTGTCCTGTGCGGCGTGTCTGCTCTGCGTGGCTCGGAGGGCTTCGTCCACCCCACACACTCAGCGTTCGTCTCTTCTCCATCCTCTTCTGCTACAAACACCACCGTCTGGGCTGTAAGATTTGCCAGCAGTTTGCTTTAAAAACACCTCTGCGTCCAGCTCACTGTGGCTCATCCGTCACATTCATGAGACTGTGTCAGTCCAAATTCCAAGAGGAAAATCAGGCTCAGGGATTCGAAAGACTGACAGCCTGCTCATTTTTCTAGGGACAGCAACTTGGCAAGTTTAGGGTGAGCTTAACCAAACCACATGGGACATTTTACACAAAGAAAGGCTAAGCAGGGGAGCGAGTGACTCACAGCAAATACTAGGCTATGGGGTCCAGTCCATCAGCCTTAAAGGGGAAACTCAACGAGGCAGGGCACACGGCTCTGGATGTACAGTGTGCTTGGGTATTTGTCTCTGGAAATTTCTATTTGGGATGCCAAGGCAATCACTGGGTAACTAAGTAAGTAGCAGGGCGACCCCACAGCCCCCCATCCCGTCCTTGGCTTAGCCCATACCACCATTCCATTTAGGAAAACAAAGGAGACTTTAATGTGAAGGGAGTCAAAGATAAAAGAGATTCTGCCAAATAACAGAAACAAAAAACACAAAAGCAAGCCCGTTTGGTGCCTGATAAGTTGGGTTACATCCCAGCTAGCGAAATGGGAAATCTTGAATTCGGTCCTGAAGCCTAGGGTTTGTATTTGGAAATGTCCTGTTAAATTGGCACTTTGGAGTTAGAAACAGGGGAGAAGTGGCTTTAATGAGCCACTTTGTATTTTTCCATAGATGTTTTATGTTAAAACAGACACAATTAAATTTGAAGTTTCATATCACATAATTAGAAGAATCTGTTTGGGATAGATTCTAGAACACAGGATTAGAAAAGATAGACACCACTACTAAAGCCAACAGAAAGTCCAAATGAAATTTGGGTTATCAGACCATCCTCAGAAATCTAAATGAATGTATTTTATGGCTTTTACACTTGAGACATCTTTCATTCTTTTATTTACATTTATAAACAACTGCAGAAGGTAGACCAAATACAAATGAGTGATTTGATGAACGTGTCTTAATATCAAGCCTTATTCACCAAGAGTTGACATTTGAAAGTCATTAAAAGCCTACAATATGATTAATTGAAGAAGGTCACCAGGTTCAACTGGAGGGAGAAGACAAACGTGAAATATAAATACAATTTACAATTAAATTAGGAAGTGATATTAATCCAGGGACACAGAGGCAACTAATTAGTAAAATAATGTTGATCTGAGTGTGTGATTGTGTTTGAGTTACATCGACCTGGAGGGCAGAGGGAATCTTCTGGAAGAGACAGCGTGGTTCTTCTTCGAGAAACAGACACAGATTAGACTCTCCTTGAGGTTGGGGTAAAGGTTTCTCCCCATTTTATCCCTTTCCTCTCTTTCAGAAATTGGGTTAGATTTCCTTTTCTCTAGCATTTGACTTTTTATTGTATTTTTAGGATTGGATTTTTTGTCTCATGACTGTTTTGAGTAAGCAGTTCTGGGCTTTTTTCTTGTTTCTGCATTTATTTTTCTCTCTCGCCAACTAGGTCTGGTGGTCACCTTGCCCCTGCCCAGGCCAGTGGACCAGGTGTCTGCTGCTGGTGATGCTGGGACAGTGTCAACACAGACACTCAGGGAGCTGAGAGGCGGCTCTTCTGTGGTTTGCGATCTTGAGCTGATATTTCACGGAAGACAGCAGTGAGTCTGCAGTTTTGTTTTGCTTTTATTTCCTGCTCTTCTGCTGGCGGTGAGTGACCCAGGCTCCCCAGTCCTGCATCTCCTCTTGTGGTGCCCATGGGGACCTGGCTCCTCCAGGAATCCTGGTGTCTCCGCTGCTCCTTGGAGACCGCGGGACCCTGGCTTGGTCTGTGTGCCTGGATCTGCCTCTCATTTCCATCTTTGGCCCATGAGCAGGCATGCTGCTCTGAGTCTTTCCAATTTTGAACCCACTTACCATGGTTCTGTTTGGGAGCACAGAATCCATCAAAGCTGGAAATCATTGCTTTGACTTGACAATATTTTGTAATAGAAACAGCTCACAGTGGTCAAGGGTAAACTACTTGAGGAAGAAGACAGACACCACAGTGTTGGATTACAATCCAGAGTGCAAAATAAGTATCTACGGGACCAGAGTGATACAAAGCATAACTGAATAAATAAATCGGGGGAGAACAGACAAATTTCCAAAACAGAATTCCAAATAATCTACGAAGCTAATCCCCCTCAAGTCAATGGAGCCTGTGTGTGTGTGCTGGGTCGCTCAGTAGTGTCCGACTCTTCACAAACCCACGGACTATAGCCCACCAGGCTCCTCTGTCCATGGGATTTTCTAGGCAAGAATACTGGAGTAAGTTGCCATTTTCTCCTTCAGGGAATCTTCCTCACCCAGGGATTGGTCCCTCGTCTCTGTGTTCCCGCATTGGTAAGCGAGTTCTTACCACTAGCGCCACCTGGAAGGCCAAGCCAGTGGGGACTAACTCCCTGCCTTTTCAGAGGGGTCTGTACATAGCAGGTTGCTCCCCAAAAGTGCAGCACTAAAGGGGTGAAAAGCACTTGACGGCCACCCGCTCAGCCAGGTGACAGAGGCCAACATCATCCGTGATGAGCTCTGGGATGGCATTGATTGACGCCACATGACAACAAGGGCTTTCTGTTCCTTGAGTCTCCTCCCCAAGCCCATAAACCCTCATTATGAGAAAAAACATCAGGCAAATTCCAGTTGGGGGTGTCCTACCCAATGCCTGTCCCATCCTCCTTGAACCATCAAGGTCATCAAACCAAGGACAGTCTGAGAAACACTCACTGCAGAAGAGCCTAGGGAGACAGGAAGCTGGGGTGCAACACGGCACCCCAGATGGGGTCCTGGGACGGGAGGACAGACCCTAGGGAAAGGCTCGCGAGGTCCACATAGGTCGGAGGGCAGTGAACGTCGGTGTGCGATGGTGGCGCCTCAGCTGTGACAGACACACCCCCACCATGTGCGGTGTTTGCGGCGGGGAGACGCGGGAAGGGCACACGGAAATTCTGAGCAGTGTCTCTGTCGCGTTTTGGTAAATTTAAAATTCTTCTACAATAGAAAGTCTATTTAAATGCAAGAGAGTAAAGCCAAAAAAGAACTCTCAGTCATTGGAGATCATTTTTTCTCCATTTGGCTTTGTGGTTCTCCGTCCCTGGTTCTACCGACATCTATTATTTTCCCATGTGACGGGTGCTGTGTGCTTAGACACTCAGTCATATCCGTCTCTTTGCAACCCTGTGAACTATAGTCTGCTAGGCTCCTCTGTCCATCGGGATTCTCCAGGCAAGAATACAGGAGTGGGTAGTCATGCCCTCCTCCAGGGAATCTTCCCAACCCAGGGATCGAATCCAGGTCTCCTGCATTGTAGGCGGATTCTTTACAATCTGAGACACCAGCGAAGCCCCATGCAATGGGGGTGCCTGGTAATAACTGGGATGCCTGTGTGATGTAAAGTTGCTGCCTCCTCTGGGTCTCGGGACCACGGGGAGGACAGGAGACAGAGTCCCTGTCTTTCCTGACTCTTGTTCTTCAGGGATGGGGTGGCCTCTGCAAGCACCCACCCTGGGCACTCAGGTCCAGGGGCTGAGGGCAGTGTGGAATCTCAGACATAACCAGGGCTCTCCCGGCTCATCACAGTCAACCTGACAGCACTTTCACACAAAACCAGTAATCGCCTCACATCCTAACAGACAATAACACCTTGGCACTTTATTTCTGCCTCCGAAGTCCCTGGCACATCATTCTTAGAGTGGAGCTTGAATTTTATTTCATGTTGGCTTAGAACTGGTGTTTCCTTTCTTTGTAACTTTCTGAAAGGCTTGGGATGCAGCAGGTGGCGTCTGAAGAGTGAAGGACAGGACACATTCTTCCTTGAAACAGGAGGGAAAGCGGTTAATTTCAATCTCGATGACAGTTGCTGGGCGAACAATGGTCTCTGGGAGCTGACACGGAGCAGTAATGAGTGAGGGGGAGAACTGAGTCACAGCTGCACGGCGCAATCACCGAGGACATCGACTCTCTTCCAGCCAAAATTCTATTAATACGAGTGTCAGCCGAGAGTGGATCTTGGGGTGAGCGCCTCGGAAAGCGCGGGAGAGAAAATGAAGACGATCCTCAGGGACAGACTTCGCTTTTTCTCTGGGAGAGTCTTCATTATTCAGGCATTGTGATGCTTTTCCTTTATTTGTGTAAAGATTAAATTGCACATGATTTCTGATGTTTCTGCTACTCCGACTGTCATAGGTCAGTGACCTTCGTGCCAGGAAGATAATAGATACATCGTCTCTGCCCGGCGCCCGCTGTTCCTGCACAGCTCACTACTCCCCTATTGTTATAAGTCGAAGGCAATTAAATAAAAATACAAGATAAGCCATCTCCAGCATCCTGAGGATTTCATACACATCCTTCTGTGGCCATAGGTTAGCACCAAGATGCGTTATTTTCTAGTGGAAGATGAAGAACCAGCAACACAGGTGAGGAACCTGAATTATGAGAACAGCGACACATTGAGGAAAATTTACATGGAAGAGTCTTCATATTGTGACCTCGAGAAACATGCTCCCCGCACCTTTGAACCCTGCATGTCGCTGCCATCTCTAGTTTAGTTCAATTTCCTGTACTCCATGTCAACACATACATGTAATTAATACTTGGTAAGTTCATCTGAGGAACAATACAATTTTTTAAAAAAGCCTGTATCATTCCATCTTTTAATGGTTGCTCCCATGATCAGAATCTAATTGTTAATATTTAGGAAGAACTGTCATAATAAATATACTTTTCTATTTTTATAGTAAAAATAATAATGTACTCTAAAAGGTACCTGTTGACAAACATCTAACTCAGAGCAGATGGCGAGGCTGCTATTGATAGCATCTGATTTCTGTCGAGACGAGCAATTCTTCAACTTCCCTGTTTCCCCACGGCTGGCACCGTTGTCCCCTTTGCTACTTGAGGCTAAGAGTAAAAATGAAGTGAAGTAAAAGTCGCTCAGTTGTGTCTGACTCTTTGCGACCCCATGGATTATATAGTCCATGGAATTCCCCAGGCCAGAATACTGGGGTGGGAAGCCTTTCCCTTCTCCAGGGGATCTTCCCAACCCAGGGATTGAACCCAGGTCTCCCGCACTGCAGGCGAATTCTTTACCATCTGAGCCACAGGGGAAGCCCAAGAATACTGGAGTGGGTACCCTATCCCTTCTCCAGCGGATCTTCCTGACCCAGGAATTGAACCAGCATCTCCTGCATTGCAGGTGGATTCTTTACCAAATATTTGCATATTACTTTGGGGCCAACAATGTGATACATGGGGTTATTCCTAGGAGTTGATTTTTAAAACAGGAGCAGTTTTGAGTATTTCTAGTGTAATCGTTTATATCTGGACACTGTTAAGGAATCCACTCAGACACACACACACACACACACACACGCACACTCCTGAGCAGGAGGAGGCCGGGCCCTAACGCATCCCCTTACCTGAGCAGATAGAGTGTTGCTACCTACAGGAACGGCTCTGTGCCCGAGTCCTGGCCTGGCCTCCCCGGGCCTTAGGCACCAGCCCCTGACTTGAACGTCTCAAAAAAACCTTGTGGGCATTGACTCTCATGGTCATCTCCCCAGCTGCTCCTTCTGAGTTGTATGGTGCCAAACAGCTGGGAAATAAATGAAGTCTCAACAGATCAGTAGAGTCCATTGGTGAGAGGACTCACTGGCCACGAATGTGAAGCTGAAGAAACAGTGAAATGCTCTGAAATACTGTGAGTTTCCAATGGAGACCAGGACCCAAACACCAGCAGGGCCTGCCGTGTAGGGGAGCAGGAGGGCCAGCATTTTAATAGAAGAGGGGGGGCCATGGTTCAGGGACACCCTGCTCGGGACGTGGCATCGTCTGGGGACACTGACCACATCTTCCATTGTCACAATCAGGAAAAGTGAGGCTGGTGTCCAGCTGGGACAGGTAAGTGATGTTGATGAAAATCCTACAGCACATGGGACAACACCCACCTCAGGGAATTCCTGAGCCCAAAATGTTAACAGAGCCAAGACTGAGGAACCCGCCTGGACTCAGTATGGGGGGAACCCGCGTGGACTCAGTATGGGGGAGAACAGAGGAAGATTTTCCTGGCAGCTGGCCTGGGTGCTTTGAGGACAGGAAGCATGTAAACTGGTACTTAAGGTGGGAACAGGGTCTGGGGGAGTCCTCCACCAGAGTCTGTGCACAAACCAGCAGATCCCGACCATGGTTGGCAGCCCGCCCAGGCACCTGTATCTCCGAATGCCTGGACAGACACTCCGAGCACTGTGCTGCTCTCCGAGGGCTACCATGCCCCCTCCTCCAGGACCTGCCTGGAGCATTTGGGGAGCAGGACCCCTGCTTTGCCCACGTTCCTCCCCTCTGAGTGTCCTTAATGAATGCACAATGCAGCTTTTCAAAAAATAAAAGATTAAAAAATAATGGATGGGAAGATATGCAGGCCTAGCACCAGCTGTGATAACTTCCCAAACCTGATGCTCATTTTAAAGAGTTCTCCAGGTTCATCACAGCGCTATGGAGCCAACATCCACGCCGCCACGCACAGCACTACAGTGCGCTTGTCCTGGTCCCAGCGGAGAAACTCAACCTGCCGGTTTCCGGAAATTGTCTTCCATAACCTTGCTAACACCCTGATGGGCCTCTCACAGAATATGAACACTTACTCCAACCCTAGTGATGACCCAAACACGCCGAAATTAGACCCACACCATGCTGATGACTGTCTCCTGAATATTTTAATGCTGAAAAAAATTTTTTTTAATTTAAATTTATTTATTTTAATTAGAGGCTAATTACTTTACAATATTGTATTGGTTTTGCCATACATCAACATGAATCTGCCACGGGTGTACAAATTAAATAATTAAATCTCACAAAGTCTTTACACAGTCTGTAATTTTTCATTTTTTTATGCCCCTGAGATCTACATCACCTTGAAAAAATTGATCAAATCGTTTAAGAAAGAAGAAATTAGACAAGAACTGGAGACCAGGCTTTGGACGAGAGTAGCATCAGCCTTCCAGAACCCCAGCCAACAGAGAAGACACAGCTGTTGTCTTGCAGACCCGGGGGCCACCCCAGGCCTCTGTAAAGTGGGTCCCCCTCACAAACTTACAAGGGAAGCCCTTTCCTCAGCTTCACTCTGGAAGAATTCTCTGGAATTCACACTCCCCGCCACCCGGCCCCAGTCTACTGGCAACACAAACGCATTTTTCAAATCATGATTGAAAACAATTAAAAATTAATACAAAATTTAAGGTATATTCAGTTAACTTTTTCTGTCTGTTTCCCTAAGCAAGGTTAAACCTAATGGTACAGTAAACAGATTCAGTAAATGACTTTGTTGTATATCAATGGCAGTATAGAAAAGTTGCACAATTATTTTGATAAAATAGTATTATTCAAACTTGACTGGAAAGCTTTCTACCATCATTTTATCTGTGGTTGAGTGTATCTGTGTCTGTCTGGGTGTGTGTGTGTCAGTGGGTGTATCTGTGTGTGTTTGAGTATGTGTGTGTTTCTGTGTGTATATCAGTGTGTGTCTCTGTCTGCCTGTGTGTTTTGCTACACGTGTGTGTATACGTGTGTGTGTCTGTTTCTGCCTGCTTGTGTGTGTCTGTTTGACTGCCTGTGCGTGTGTATGTGTGTGTGTGTGTCTGAGTGTGTTTCGGGATGTGTCTGTATGTGTGTCTGAGCATGTGTGTATCTCTGTGTGCATATATCCGTGTGTGCCTGTGTGTGTCTGCCTGTGTTCTCTGTGTCTCTGTTCCTGTGTGCTTGTGTGCATCTGTTTGATTGCCTGTGTGTGTGTGTTACTGGGTGTGTCTCTATGTGTGTCTAAGCATGTGTGCATCTCTGTGTGTATAGGTCTGTATGTCTCTGTCTGCCTGTGTAAGCATATGTGTACATGCACTTATCCGCCCCCTCTCCTCTGGCCGCAGACCTTGTCCCTGCTTGGGTACCTGTCTCCGGGTGATTTCTATGAGCTTACTTCATTACTGTATATCATCCGGTACAGAGTTGAACCTGATAAATTAAAGATCAAAAAATAAAAGCAGAGAAGTGGTTGTCTGCATTCTTTCTTGGTGAATCACAATTAGCAAATAAATGAATAGATGACCCTTCATCGTTCCCATCATAAAAATAAAAGGGACGCGGGCTACCGGGCAGGCTTCTCGCTAATCGGTCGCATCCATCTGCAGCCTTTGTCTCCCGGTCCTCGGGCTCTGCTCTCCTGGCCCAGCCTGTTTACTGAGGTCTCCTGAAAGCCCAGAAGCCCACAGGTCAGGGAACGGGGTTTTGATGGATTATGGGATTGTAACTGTCCAGGCCAGTTGACAGCTTTTATTGGCTGGGAGGATGAGCCTGTAAACCTTTATATAATTATTGTATTAAAGACACCAGGCCTCTGTGTTGCTGGCGCTTGTTCAGGGATCAATGTGAAGATAATTTCAAAAATGAATAGTAAGTATTGATCGTCCCATGGTGGAGCCTTATCAGTGGCCAAGGCGGGTGACCGCGATTATAACTTCAATGTCATTTATGATGATATGATGCGTGTTGCCGAGGAGCAATTTAAACAAAGGCTGATTTAATTCACAGTGGATTTTTGTAGTGTGATGGGTAATAAATCACAATCTATGTAATTTTTAGAAATGAACACATGTTGGCAGTGGTTCAGGGCAGCTCCTGAGAGATCTGGAAATGGCCAGGGAGGGGACTCAGCCCAGGACCCCTTCTGAATGATTGGGCTGTGCTTGGTTCTGGCATTCACACGACCTTGGGGTCCCTGCTGGCAGCTGCTGGTTAATTTTCTTCACTGAGGACACAGTTTAACTTTCTATCTGTCTGCCAATTACCTGACATTTTCAACTTATCACCTTCTATTTTTTAAACGATTGGAAGCACATCCACATTTTGACATTTTTTTTTAAAGCAGGTATTCATTGCCCGTGATGCCGAGGCATCTCCTGGTCACCCCGCTGCACGATCCCTTTTTGCTGAGAAAATTAGCACTGGCTTGCATAACCACATAAAGAAAAAAAAACCCGACCATGTTTTAATTGCTATTTCTAACATCCTTGGCTAGATGTTGTCAACTTCCAAGCTTCCACCTTCAGGGCTGGACTATGTGTGGAGACTGTCAAGTGGTCCCTCAGGGAAACCACACTCAGTGGTGCTCCTTGGAGGAGGGCTTTCTTCTTTAGAAACAAATCCTTGCAAGGAAATCATTAAGAAATTTTGAAACAAAATGAGTGGGCTGACTAGCAAAGACCTTGAAAATTAGAAAAAATTGGAGCAACAACCAGGAGTGATAACTTGTTGATTTCAAGTGTTCATACCAACAACCCATCTTACATCTGTTCATTTCAGAAGAAAAGAATTTAGGTGTTTCAAGGTGAGTGTATGCAGATAGAGTGCCAGAAAAGCGCCTTAAAGGATTAGAAACTAAAAATAGAAACCAGGCTGTGTCTGCTAGAGGCCAGAGTGCCCTGGTCCCGCACCGAATGGGTCACGTGGAGAAATAAGGGTGGGAGACACCCGGCCAGGGGCACCTCTGCCCAGCACGTCCCCTGCTGGAGCAGTGCTCAGTGGGGAGGACCCCAGGCACATGGCCACAGGGGAAATAAGTGACTGCATGTCTGAGGTGAACTTTTATAGTAAGTAATTCAGACTCAATAAACAAGGACATGCTGTTGGAGAGGGATTTTCTGTTTATAGGTTTATAGCCATGGCCCTAGGACTCCAGGCTCTGCAGTGCGGAGCACACAGGCTTTAGCCTTGAGAGCAAAAATTAAGAGAAACCTAGAATGATCCTATCTCTTGATTTTTATCTTATTATTATTATTTTTTGGCTTGTTAAATCTCCCTCTATTTTCTAAAAGTAGTCATAGTGTTACAAACTCTCCCTTTTCACACGGTGAGAAACCTCCAGTTCTCTTTTCACATAATTTCCCTATGTTGTGCTTTTGAAGACATGTTCCTCTCAGTCGATGTGAATAAGTATGACCATGCTACCCTCCACACAACTGCACTCCATTTACAAAATGCACTGCTTAATGCTGATAATCTCACAGACCCCCGCCCCACCCCTCACGTTTTCTCCACCTCTGAGTCTTCCGAGGCTGAACACCTCCCTCTACAGTGGGAGAAAGAGAGAGTGGGATGAATGGAGAAATTGGCATTGACATACATTCACTGCCACGTGTAAAATCGACAGCTGGCGAGAAGCTGGTTTGTAACACAGGGACCCTGAGGCCTGCAATGGTCTGGGGGGTGAGACAGGGGAGGGGAGGGGAGCTCAAGAGGGAGGGCATATATGTATATCTATGGCTGAATAGGGCTTTCCTGGTGGCTCAGACGGTAAAGAATCTGCTTGCCATGCAGAAGACCCACGTTCGATTCCTAGGTCATGAAGATCCCCTGGAAAAGGAATTGGCAACCCACTCCAGTATTCTTCTCTGGAGAATCCCATGGACAAAAGAGCCTGGCAGGCTATAGTCCACAGGGTCGCAAAGAGTCAGACACGACTAAGTAACTAACACTTCCACTTTTCATGGCTGAATTGTGTTGTTGTACAGAAGAAACCAACACAACATTGTAAAGCAATTTCCCTCCAATTACAGAATAAATTAAAAAAAAAGAAAAAGCAGTCATGTTCATCTCTTATCCAGAGAGGAAAACACTCTGACTGTCTTTCTTGTTTCCTTTCCTGCCCCTCAGAAAACATCACCCACCCCCCATTCTATTATCACAGATCACATGGAAAAGATCGCCAGGTGGTCCCATGGCCTTGGGGGTACCCACACATTCCAAGCAGGGACAGTGACTTTCACCCTGGACCCCAACCTTGGCCACCTGGGCTCCTGGCCCCCTTAGCTGCCCTCTCCAGGAACTGCACCCCCCCACCGCATCCCACATGGCACCCCAGAGTGGTCCTTACCTGCCCACAGCCCTTTCCCCTAAAGATGTTTCCAAGAGATTAAAGCTTCTCATTATGTAGGGCGACTGTATCCTCTAGCTCTGAGTTTTGACCCACAGTCTAGAATCAGATTTTCTATCATGAAAGTGTTGACAGAAATGTACTATCACAGGTGTGTGTTGAGTCCCTGTTGTATTTTGGGCATGATGCTAAGTCCTCCAACAATGGAGCCAAGACAGGCCTTTCTCTTTAGGGAGCTGCTCATGCAGAGCATGGAGCCACGTGTCAGTGGGTAAATTCCACCACGGTCGACAAAAGCAGAGATGGGCTGCCAGTGTCAGGGTGGGTCTGTTGTCTAGGACACCCATCCAGCCCTGACGGCGAGTCTGGGCTTCTCAGAAAACACAGGGGGCAGGGGCCGTGGCTCCACTAGCTGGGCAAATGGGGAGGTGTTCCGTTCAGAGAGAGCAGCATGGCAAAAAATGTGAGGTCAGGAGAGGGCTGGGGAAGGGAGGGGACAAATCCTTGACCTGGAAACCGGGTCAAGTGTGAAGACAGGGAGGTCATTTTTAGGGACAAGTGTTATGTATTATCCCAACATTTCCATATTCTATCTTTCTGATGAATTACCCATTTAATAGCTTCCTTGGTAATCATTTTGGAAAGTTATACCAATAAAATACTATAGTTTTTAAATTTCCCCCAATTTAAGGCCTCATTACCTCCTGTAATAAGGACAGAGTTACGTTGGTAGCTCTGTACTGTACTTAAGAGCCACCGCACATCTAATGAGGAAGATGCCTTTGAATCTTGAGTTTTCTACTGTTTCCAGTGTTTCATTTCTAACAGCAACAGGAGTAGGAGTGTAACTACCTGACTTTTAAGCCTAAATGGGTTATTTCCTCTTTAAAATTAGAAATGTATATTATATGGGAAAACTTTACGCTGTATGATTTTTATGTGTAGCTCTGTTTGTCTTGCTTTGGTCTCAGTGTATCCTCAAAGGTACTGTCTTGGGACAGCATGCGGCAAGATTTGTGACCTGAAGAATTTGTGTAGTTTTAACAATTATTATCATTAAACCTTGAAGCATGATCCTAAGAAATCCCAAGATCTCTCAAGCGACTTATCTTGTATTGATGATACCATATTTGTATTCTATTTTACTGAGTTGTGTATTTGTTTTGTTTAACTAACTATTTTTTTTTATTTTATTTTATTTTTAAACTTTACAATATTGTATTAGTTTTGCCAAATATCGAAATGAATCCACCACAGGTATACATGTGTTCCCCATCCTGAACCCTCCTCCCTCCTCCCTCCCCATACCATCCCTCTGGGTCATCCCAGTGCACCAGCCCCAAGCATCCAGTATCGTGCATCGAACCTGGACTGGCCACTCGTTTCATACATGATATTATACATGTTTCAATGCCATTCTCCCAAATCTTCCCACCCTCTCCCTCTCCAACAGAGTCCATAAGACTGTTCTATACATCAGTGTCTCTTTTGCTGTCTCGTACATAGGGTTATTGTTACCATCTTTCTAAATTCCATATATATGCGTTAGTATACTGTATTGGTGTTTTTCTCTCTGGCTTACTTCACTCTGTATAATAGGCTCCAGTTTCATCCACCTCATTAGAACTGATTCAAATGTACTCTTTTTAATGGCGGAGTAATACTCCATTGTGTATATGTACCATAGCTTTCTTATCCATTCATCTGCTGATGAACATCTAGGTTGCTTCCACGTCCTGGCTATTATAAACAGTGCTGCGATGAACATTGGGGTACACGTGTCTCTTTCCCTTCTGGTTTCCTCAGTGTGTATGCCCAGCAGTGGGATTGCTGGATCATATGGCAGTTCTACTTCCAGTTTTTTAAGGAATCTCCACACTGTTCTCCATAGTGGCTGTACTAGTTTGCATTCCCACCAACAGTGTAAGAGGAGAAAAACTATTAAACATTCCAACATATGGAGGACGAACAACACGCTGCTGAATAACCAACAAATCACAGAAGAAATCAAAAAAGAAATCAAAATTTGCATAGAAACGAATGAAAATGAAAACACAACAACCCAAAACCTGTGGGACACGGTAAAAGCAGTCCTAAGGGGAAAGTTCATAGCAATACAGGCATACCTCAAGAAACAAGAAAAAAGTCAAATAAATAACCTAACTCTACACCTAAAGCAACTAGAAAAGGAAGAAATGAAGAACCCCAGGGTTAGTAGAAGGAAAAAAATCTTAAAAATTAGAGCAGAAATAAATGCAAAAGAAACAAAAGAGACCATAGCAAAAATCAACAAAGCCAAAAGCTGGTTCTTTGAAAGGATAAATAAAATTGACAAACCATTAGCCAGACTCATCAAGAAACAAAGGGAAAAAAATCAAATCAATAAAATTAGAAATGAAAATGGAGAGATCACAACAGACAACACAGAAATACAAAGGATCATAAGAGACTACTATCAACAATTATATGCCAATAAAACGGACAACGTGGAAGAAATGGACAAATTCTTAGAAAAGTACAACTTTCCAAAACTGGACCAGGAAGAAATAGAAAATCTTAACAGACCCATCACAAGCACGGAAATTGAAACTATAATCAAAAATCTTCCAGCAAACAAAAGCCCAGGTCCAGACGGCTTCACAGCTGAATTCTACCAAAAATTTAGAGAAGAGCTAACACCTATCCTGCTCAAACTCTTCCAGAAAATTGCAGAGGAAGGTAAACTTCCAAACTCATTCTATGAGGCCACCATCACCCTAATACCAAAACCTGACAAAGATCCCACAAAAAAAGAAAACTACAGGCCAATATCACTGATGAACATAGATACAAAAATCCTTAACAAAATTCTAGCAATCAGAATCCAACAACACATTAAAAAGATCATACACCATGACCAAGTGGGCTTTATCCCAGGGATGCAAGGATTCTTCAATATCCGCAAATCAATCAATGTAATACACCACATTAACAAATTGAAAAATAAAAACCATATGATCATCTCAATAGATGCAGAGAAAGCCTTTGACAAAATTCAACATCCATTTATGATAAAAACTCTCCAGAAAGTAGGAATAGAAGGAACATACCTCAACATAATAAAAGCTATATATGACAAACCCACAGCAAACATTATCCTCAATGGTGAAAAATTGAAAGCATTTCCTCTAAAGTCAGGAACAAGACAAGGGTGCCCACTTTCACCATTACTATTCAACATAGTTTTGGAAGTTTTGGCCACAGCAATCAGAGCAGAAAAAGAAATAAAAGGAATCCAAATTGGAAAAGAAGAAGTCAAACTCTATTTGCAGATGACATGATCCTCTACATAGAAAACCCTAAAGACTCCACCAGAAAATTACTAGAACTAATCAATGACTATAGTAAAGTTGCAGGATATAAAATCAACACACAGAAATCCTTTGCATTCCTATACACTAATAACGTTTAACTAACTTTAAATGTTGTGCTTTCTTGTCTTGGCAAATTGTTCCCACTTTACAGATGAGAGAATGGACACACAGCACCCCATACCCCAGACCTGGTCATGGCACATGGCTCCTTGGCTATGGTGAGACCCCAACTCAGATCTGCCTGACCCCAAAGTTAGTGTCTCAAAGTGAGTTGGAGGCTCTGGAAGACATTTCTTCCTTTTTTCTCTAAGTGGATTAAGACCTGAACAGTTTTAAGGAAATGAGAATTTATCTGATCATTTGAGACCGTGAGCCAAGGATATTTCAGTCTATTTCTCCCTCATCTGTTCTAAAGTTGGGGAAAACAACAAAACAAAACTTTGCCTCGTATTTGAATGAGCAGAGCCCCTGAAGCCCCATTCTGTGCTTCATGGGTGATGCGCTGAAGCACGGTCCCCTATGATCCAGCAAAGCAAACACCAGATGAGCTTCCTGCCTCCTCCAGACCCTGAGCCAGCAGACCGCTCCTCCCGAGGACAGAAGGCCCCTCCTGAGGACGGACGGCTCCTCCTGAGGACAGACGGCCCTCCTGAGGACAGACGGCCCCTCCTGAGGATGGACTGGCCTTCCAGACAAACAGTTCTGAGTCTCCTTCTCCTCAAGACGCTCCTGCTTGGCCACCCTCCCCACATCTGGCTGCCCCGCTTTCTCTGCCCTCCCTGGAAAAGAAAACCTTTGGTCTGACCCTTAAGATCCCTGGTGACCTCAAGGTCAGGACTGTCCTGGGGGCCACAGCCCCCGTGGGCATCGCCCTTTCACTTCCCAGCAGTAATCCTTCCCTTTAGAGACCTCCGTGCTCCGTCTGGATCATTTTTATTGGACACCTATCTTTATCAGTATGGAATGAAGGCTGCTGAATGAATTCAACTTTTACCAAGCAAACTGCTTCCTCTCGGGGCTGCATGTTCCCAGTTCTGCAGGTGCGGCAGTTACCCACACAGAAGGCACTGTCCCTCCTTCAAAGATCCCACTAAGTGCTACTCTCTTTGTTTCAGAAGACTCCTGGGCAATTATTTTAAGTGGCAACAGATTTTATATGTGAAAAGATAATAGAGCAGGTGGTTTGCATGTCCGGTGTCATGAATTCTGTCCAATGAAATAAACTGCCTATAGCATATGCCTGCATCCTTGCTCAGCATTCGCCAGGATGGCCTTCAAGAACAGAGGCTGAGTGCGAGTCCACAGACAGAAGACACAGCCGGTCCCCCCAAACCCGGAGAGAAAGGCCCGTGTGATGGGGGAGGCCGGCTTGCAGCACCTGCTCACTTGTGTTAGTGGAAGGGGTCAGAGATGTGGATAAATCAATGTATCCGACTATCCTAAAATAATTACTATTGATCTACAGAAGACTGGAATTCTTGCCTTTATATTTAAATATTGATATATATGACACTCTGGAAATCCAGAGTCTTTGAAGTAAAGTGATGATGACACCGTCCTAAAAATGCCCGTCTGAAGTGCGCCTGAAGACGCTCTGGCCTCCGGATCCGTCCTCGACCCATCTCTCCTCCATCAGCAGGATGGACCCCCTCTTAGAATGTGCTGGAACTTTGTGAGTTATGGTTCCTGATGGAAACATGTGGCTCTTCAGAGGGGACTTTGGGGCGACTCTAGGCAAGAAGTAGGCCAGTGGAAGGGGAGAAGAGGGCAGCAGGGGTGCCAGGCTGACAGGAGGGCGCAGGACCAAGAGTCCAGTGAAGGAAGGGGCCCTGGGACCCTCGGGGGTGAGGGACACCCCCACAGGGGCTCTGGTTTTCAGCGACAGTGTCAGCTGCCTAGCTTCTCCCAGAGGGGAGCTGAGGACCATCCCCCCAGGGCCCCCATCTGCTGTCCCCGCTGGAGGACCACGGAGACCTTGGATGGAGCCAGGCGGCCCGTCTTGGCAGATGCAGTGAGGAGACGGGTTCAGAGAGGGAGAAGGAAGACAGCCAGGTGCTGAGAACCAGCCCCAGTCCCACGTGGGGCTCCAGAGAAGTGAAGCAGGACGGGGCTCAGCCTTACAGGCCAACAGCAGAGTGAGGGAGATGCCCTGGGTGTCTGTCCCTGGGCTGTGGTAGCGATGCGCCCCAGGGTGGAGGCACAGAGTCACTCGCCCTCCCTGGAGAGGTTAAGGGCCCCTGGAGGCCCAGGGTGAACTTGTGGGAGAGCAGAGGGTTGTGTCTTGTGGATGGCTGTCAGAGGAGCCCCCTCAGTGGCGGGCGCTAAAGAAGTACCATGGGGACGGACAGAAGTGGGGCTGGCTGGGCCTAGGGGCTGTAAGCCGCAGTAGTGAGCGAGAGAGGCCCCGAGGCCCAGGCAGGAGGGCGGGTGTCCTCCTCATGAGGGGGGTCACTCAGCACTGTAACAGGTGGGCCTGAGTGAGCACAGCTAGAAACAGGAGAGCCGGTCACAGGGCAATCACGCTTGCACTGAAGTGTGCACCACGGAAGGCGTGGGGTGGCTACAGACGTGTCAAAGAGTGGCGGGTGGAGTCCGGGACCAAGTGTCAGTGAATTTCAGTGAGGGGAAAGGAGACAGACTCCATATTGTTATCAGCAGGCCATGAGCCAGTAATAAGGAGGGGAAGAGAATTGATTAGCAATGCTTTTGAGGCAGGTACACATGAATTTAATCTTTGTTTTCCCTTCTGATTATATAATTACCATACATCTTAAATAATCTGCAGTTTATAACAAAGCAGAAACAAGGAATTAAAAATGACCAGAAATGACCTTAATGGTAACGTCTAAAAAATAACCACTGGTTTACCACTTCTAACACATTCATTATCAAATATTGCATACTTATTGGTGGAAGACATAATTTTCTACAGAAGAACCAACACAATACTTGGATAGAAGGGACTGAATAAATTTTCATTGTATAAGTAACTTCTTTGCAGAAATTTAGATTATATCATATATACTATATATATAGTATATATAGTATATATATATATATATATACACATACACACACTATATGTATAGTATATGTATTTGTATATATATATATATATATATACATATATATATATATAGTATATGTAATATACTATTCAATGCATTTGTTTTCAAACCAGTGCTACCGAGACATACTTCAGTCCCTACTCTCTTGTTCATGGATATTCCTCCATATGAAATGTCAAGGTCCAGGCACAGAAACTGCAGGAAACTCTCTTCTTTGCACAGAAGCCCATATGTTGGGGGAGGTGGGAAGGGATCTTCAGAAGCAAGGTGAGCAAGAGGGAAGTGGCAAAGGGAGCAGAGATGCTGGTGCAAGTTTGCACATGGCATCTTGCCAGCTTAAATCTCAAGTGAGGAGTGAGTTCACTGCAGCTCTAAAGACAGTATTTTC
Organism: Bubalus kerabau; assembly: GCF_029407905.1. Classification (NCBI taxonomy): domain Eukaryota; kingdom Metazoa; phylum Chordata; class Mammalia; order Artiodactyla; family Bovidae; genus Bubalus; species Bubalus kerabau. Next base: position 4,923,729 of record NC_073644.1, on the reverse strand, counting down.
TGCTGCCAAGATGTGAATGAGCTAATTGTGTTTTCAATAGTTCACCTTACAAAGAATTTTCTTTCTCGATGTGAAAAGGGCAGTGATTTATTCATTTTCCTTTCTATTATTTGCTATAGACTTTCTTTAGCATCTTCTTCATACATCACCCTTCTATTGAAACTAACCCTGAAATCACAATATAATTAGTGTAGATCGCAGGACATGCGTGAAATTAAACAAGCAGCTTTAAACTATCTCGGCAGCATCTTTTAGAAGGCGATGGAAGGGCCCTTCACTGAGCATTCCCAGGACAGCATCTCTCACCTTGGCAGACAATCCAACATAAACGGTGACACAACTGGGCGGTGGGCACTTAAAAAAGATCGCCAGGAGCTGCGACAAAGAACTACATTAGTAAAGGAAGCTTAATTATCTTGCCTCCAGCCTCCCTCTGGTCAGTGTCCCAATTGAACAGGGACAAAACTCAGCGTTTTTATAAATGTGCTACTTTAGACTTACAATGATTCTTTTCTCAACCATCTATCTAGAAATGCACCAGCCATTTTTTTTTCTTTTTTTCAGATTTAGAAAGAGTATTATACTTCTTTCATTAAAATATCGGAGAAGGCAATGGCAACCCACTCCAGTACTCTTGCCTGGAAACCCCCATGGACGGAGGAGCCTGGTAGGCTGCAGTCCATGGGGTCGCTAAGAGTTGGACACGACTGAGCAACTTCACTTTCACTTTTCACTTTCATGCATTGGAGAAGGAAATGGCAACCCACTCCAGCGTTCTTGCCTGGAGAATACCAGGGACGGCGAGGCCTGGTGGGCTGCTGTCTATGGGGTCGCACAGAGTCAGACACGACTGAAGTGACTTAGCAGCAGCAGCAGCATTAAAATATAAATATCCACAATCCTTTCTTCTGCATTTCTTAAAGCAGCCATTTTTGACAATTTTTCAACTTAAAACTGGTAGCATAGGGATTTTTAAAGAAATAAAGGATGCAGTCTGAGCCACTCGTTTAGATACATATCAAATTCTGCAGACGGTTCTGCTGTGCTGCCCTTTTTATTCAGATACAAGCACACCCCACGTGTCAGTGTCCTAAGAGACAGAAGAGGACACTCTTTAAGCCATGGGCATAAGTGCCAACAAAGTAAAAATGTGGTGAAGTCACTTCAGGAAAACATACATTCATGAGAAAGGAAGAAGCCCATTGTCTTTGAGATTATAAATCTGCTATATTACGGTGTTTCGAGTTGTCTTAAACTGCACTTAGTGGGGAGAGAAGACACCCTTCAGCATTTACCTTTTACTTCCACCTGGTCTATTCTCCGTGACCTCTTTGCTCACCTGGAATTAGAGTTGGTAGGATCCTAGATCTTTAACTATGTTAATTTTAACCTAAAGAAAATCAAAGCTGATTCACTGGGAAATGATCTACAGCAGCCTCTTCTTTCTACTTGAGCTTGGCCACGTAACCCCGGCAACAGGTATAAGTGGGAAGATGGAGTAGCTTTTACGTTGGTGGCCAGTCCTGTGAGGACGGGCCCTGGTGAGCAGAAGGGCCTTGGTGAACTTGGCCCAGGCTGGGAAATCTGGGGCTTGCTCATTTTCGTCCATTTTCCTCTGAGTTATAGGACTAGACAGCTTGCTTTCCATCTCTTGCCACTCCACTTATTTTTACTATTAGTTACTCAAATGTGTGATTTTTAATGCCTAATTTATAATGGAACCATGACAAATGATGTGAGAACACCCAGTGATGATGGAGCAAAGTGAAGAAAACAAGTCAAGTCCTGGAGAATGTGAGCCTCCTCATTAGCCAACTGAACAGTGGAAAGCTGCAGTGGGGACAGAGGTACTGATCCCCTCAGGAAAAGCATTCGTTTCAGTGGTGAGAAGAGTGCCTTTTAAGAAGACTATCACTGAATACTTAATCTTTCCTTTCTAAGCCTTATGTTGCTTCTGAAATCTAATTCACACTTTAAATATCATATATTTGAGAGAGTTTGTTGAGGCTATTACATAAAATAATAAGCCTAAAGATTTTGTGTGTGTATATATGTATATATATGTATATATATATACAGGCTTCCCTTATGGCTCAGATGGTAAAGAATATTCTTGCAATGCAGGAGACACAGGTTTGATTCCTGGGTTGGGAAAGATCCCCTGGAGAAGAGAATAGCAACCCACTCCAGTCTTCTTACCTGGAGAATTCCATGGAGAGAGGAGCCTGGCAGACTACAGCCCATGGTGTCACAAATAGTCAGACACGACTGAGTGACTAACACATACACGTGTACATATATACACACACACATATAGAAAATATTCTCCAGTTTTCTTATACTCTGAAAATCACGCTATGCTTTGTGGCAGTCTGGAGGGCTACAGTCCACGGAGTTGCAAAGAGTTGGACATGACTAAGTGACGAACGCTTTCACTTGTGGCAAGAAAATAACATCATGGTGGTAAGAATCAGAAGAGAAAACATAGCAAAGCCCTTGCTTCTTTAGTAATATACGCATGGAATCTCCATCGCACAGGCTATAGTGCTGACTTGGTTTCAGCTCAGAAGATGTGGAGACTGACAGATATGCACCTTTGCTGTCGCCATATAGACTTATTCTGTCCTGTTAGCCTCTGTGTATGTATTTGCATGTCTGTCTCTCTTACACACACACACAAGCCCACACACGGGTACCAATTGCCACAGGGTCTCTCCGCTCATCTTCACGAGGAATATTTCTGTCTGCAGACCTAAGTATGTGCCGTATCATGACCAGCTCAGGGGGAATCATTCAAACCAATGCAATTTACTCAATATTGGTCAGTTTGACTCCTGACCCTGGTCCCTGGGCAGCGTATCCTTGGCAACCGTGTGTGAAGTCGGGATGTGCTCATTGCTCTCATCTGAGACAGCTTGCTAAAGGCTGCCCGACACAGTCTGGCCTCTTCACAGAAAATTAGAAATCCGATAATAGATGATATTCTGATCAGATTGGTATTTACATCAGGAAAGCCGCAGTCACGGGGGCCGGGGGGCAGTGCTGTCTAGACCCTTCGGTTGGTCTCTCGCGTGAGTCATAGGATGGGAGTGTTTTGGCTTGCTGTTTCATTTTGGGGGGAGGGGAGGAGTTAGAGAATGCCTTCTCACCTGATGTGAGACCACATCATAGAAATGGATGAGCTGATCCCCAGTTTGGCAAAACGAACCAGAAAATTTCACGGGAAACACCTCTCAGAAAATACCATCAAGTGTTCTCATTTCTGTTTCTTAAATAAGAATAATTTCAGCAAAGGCACACTATGTCTGTGTGCATAAGTGAGAAACTGCAAAAGTGGGCAATCTATAAACACAGGATGTCATGCTGGAGTTGCCAGAAAATTCTGAAAATACTTTTGCTTTGTTGCTACTGAGCTCCACATGATCTACTTGTCACCGTAACACTATTTCCAGCAAACCGTGGGGAATTCGAGATGATGCGTTGCCATGCAATGAACAGCTTGGTCTGCGCCTACACCACCTTTCTTTCTTGGGGAATACCACACTCTTCTCTCAACATTTTTACTTTTCCAGTTTTTTCAACTTGAAATATTGTCTCACACACATTTCCCAAATTTTGTAGAAAAGAAACCTCGCTTAGCTTATGCTGGAAAAAGTATTTTAATTTTATGCTTGATTTCCTTTTTTGAGATTTAGAAATAATGGGTGTTTGTTATCATTAAAACAAAGTAACACTGAAGCATATCTCCAGAGTCCTGATAAATAGTAACAGGCGTATTCCAGAGCCCAGAGGCAGAATGGCAACAAACAGCGCAGTGATGCTCGAGAGTAAATGCCAAAGTCGAGAGGGGCACCCAGGGGGCAGAGAGGGGCACCCAGGGCACAGAGAGGGGCACCCAGGGGACAGAGAGGGGCACCCAGGGCACAGAGAGGGGCACCCAGAGGACAGAGAGGGGCACCCAGGGCACAGAGAGGGGCACCCAGGGGACAGAGAGGGGCACCCAGGGCACAGAGAGGGGCACCCAGGGCACAGAGAGGGGCACCCAGGGGAGACAGAGAGGGGAACCCAGGGCACAGAGAGGGGCACCCAGGGGAGACAGAGAGGGGCACCCAGGGGACAGAGGAGGGAATCCAGGGGAGACAGAGAGGGGCACCCAGGGGACAGAGGAGGGAAGCCAGGGAGGGGCACCCAGGGGAGACAGAGAGGGGCACCCAGGGGACAGAGGAGGGAATCCAGGGGGACAGAGGAGGGAATCCAGGGAGGACAGAGGAGGGAATCCATGGGGGACAGGGAGGGAATCCAAGAGGGGCAGAAGAGGGAATCCAGAGGGGACAGAGGGAATCCAGGGGGGACAGAGGAGGGAATCCAGGGGGGATAGGGAGGGAATCCAGGGGGACAGAGGAGGGAATCCAGGGGGGACAGAGGAGGGAATCCAGGGGGGACAGGGAGGGAATCCAGGGGGGACAGAGGAGGGAATCCAGGGGGGCAGAGGAGGCAATCCAGGGGGGACAGAGGAGGGAATCCAGGAGGAACAGGGAGGGAATCCAGGGGGGACAGAGGAGGGAATCCAGGGGGGCACAGGAGGGAATCCAGGGGGGCACAGGAGGGAATCCAGGGGGACAGAGAAGGGAATCCAGGCGGGACAGGGAGGGGTACCCAGGGGAGACAGGGAGGGAATCCAGGGGGGACAGAGGAGGGAATCCAATGGGGGACAGAGGACGGAATCCAAGGGGGGCAGAGGAGGGAATCCAAGGGAGACAGAGGGAATCCAGGGGGGACAGAGGAGGGAATCCATGGGGGACAGGGAGGGAATTCAAGGTGGGCCGAGGAGGGAATCCAGGAGAGATAGAGGAGGGAATCCAGGCAGGGCACAGGAGGGAATCCAGGGGAGACAGAGGAGGGAATCCAGGGGGAGAGAGGAGGGAATCCAAGGAGGGCAGTGGAGGGAATCTGGGGGGACAGAGGAGGGAATCCGGGGGGGCACAGGAGGGAATCCAGGAGGGACAGAGGAGGGAATCCAGGGGGTACAGAGGAGGGAATCCAGGGGAGACAGAGGGAATCCAGGGGGGACAGGGAGGGAATCCAGGGGGCAAAGGAGGGAATCCAGGGCGGGCAGAGGAGGGAATCCAAGGGGGGACAGAGGAGGGAATCCAAGGGGGACAGGGAGGGAATCCAAGAGGGGCAGAGGAGGGAATCCAGGGGGGACAGGGAGGGAATCCAGAGGGGACAGGGAGGGAATCCAGGGGGGACAGAGGAGGGAATCCATGGGGGACAGGGAGGGAATCCAAGAGGGGCAGAGGAGGGAATCCAGGCGGGACAGAGGGAATCCAGGGGGGACTGGGAGGGAATCCAGGGGGGACAGAGGAGGGAATCCAGGGGGGACAGAGGAGGGAATCCAGGGGGGACAGAGGAAGGAATCCAGGGGGCACAGAGGAGGGAATCCAAGGTGGGCAGAGGAGGGAATCCAGGGGGGACAGAGGAGGGAATCCAGGGGGGATAGGAGAGGGAATCCAGGGGGCAGAGGAGGGAAGGAGGGAAGGTTGCCAAGCCTGTGGCCAATCAACTCGACGTTCCCACACAAGTTCTCTGAGAAAAGAACTGTAAGATCCTTCCTTCACGTGTCCTTGTGAGGATGACGCTGGGGGTGGGGGCGGGCATCTACTGTGACCACGAGTTCCTCAGAACATGGGTGATGAGGACTTGGGGAGGACTTCTGTGTCTATGAAACCTGGTGAAAGATTACCTGTGCTGAAGTCACATGCTTTTGATCCTCTGCTGAGCGACGGACCAGGCTTTGGTGAATTAGGTTAGTGGGCGACCTGAGGGTCACACCTGATGTATACGGAAGGTCAGGATTACGGAGTTAGGACGTCCTTGCTTGCCCAGATCCTGAGCACTCACAGACCCGCCTGGAATTGGCTGCCTGTCGCTTTGGTCATTTTCGCCTCTTGCTGTTTCACATTGTGCTGCTCAGCTGCCTTCACCTCAACACAGTTGTTTCTACCTGCAAATAAAGAAGTGCAGCCATGGAGGTCTGTGCACAGTGGTCTCATGGAGACCCTCCTGTAAGTGTGGGGACCAGGTACCACCGGGTCCAGGTCAAACCAGCAAGTGTTTATGGTCAGGAACCAAACTGGGTGATGTGGGGAAAGAAATGCTCTCTCACACTACTCAGCAGCAATTTGCTAAATGTTACTCAAGGTCACAAGCTGAAGTTGCTGTTTCCTGAGTTCCTTCCCAGGAAATGAACTAACTCATCTCTTAGGAAGAGAGAAATTCTGTGATGATAGTGATTTGATCATGAGTCTGGGGCGGAATAAGCTTTTCTTCCAGGCACTCATTTAGATCTCCCTTCAAGATGTTCCCGTCTTGCTGATCTGGGCAGCAGGAAAGGAAATGCCTAGCTTTCCCCATGCCTGGGATGGTCAGAGCTAAGGGCACAATGGGCTGGAGTGGAGAGAGACCTGTACTGCATTCTTTCTGGGGTGAAAAGCCTAAGGCAAACAGATACAACTCTCTTCTGATGGCACATGATCAAAAGGAAGTATCTTCGTCCTTTAAGATGAAAATTACCTTTTTAAATCAGCAGTGACTGGTTGATTTTAGTCGTGATGCATTTTGAAGTGTAGTCGGCCATCACAGATTAGGCGCTTTGCATGGTGATGTGTTTTCTGGGCCAAGACATCGCGCGCCCTCGAGGCCACCAGTTGCACTCTGCCCTCGGTCCTCGGCCAGCTTCCTGCCTTGGTTTCACGTCATCACCCGTGCACCCGTTCAGCTCTTCTTCCTTTTATATGCAGACTCCTCCATGGTTTCTACACAGTTAGAAAACACCTAACCTTTTATCATGCTTGAACTTTCTTTGAAAGTGTCTGACAGTGACTTAAAAATTTTTAATGTAATGAATGTGTTAAAACAACCATTCACAAAACCATGTAAGTCATAATATATGATGTTGATGTTGGTGATGAAGTAATCATTAACCTTTTGAGGAACATAAATTCCCAAATGAACAATTTAAGACAATAGTAGTTTTTACTACAGGCTTACGTTGTTTCTAAGGTACACATTCTAGTTTTCAAGAACTTATGATACATTCAGTTCACCCAGGGGCTTAACCAATTGAGATGTTTTATTGTTTTGTGTGCCCTGATATCATTTAAGAGATGAAAGTTAACACACAAACACGGGATTTGTTAAGATACCCATGTGTGTGTGCTGAGTCACTTCAGTCATGTCTGACTCTTTGTGACTCTATGGTCTATAGCCCCACCAGGCTCCTCTGTCCATGGGATTCTCCAGGCAAGAATACTAGAGTGGGCTGCCATGCCCTCCTCCAGGGGATCTTCCTGACCCAGGGATCAAGCCACATCTCTTATGTCTCCTGCACTGGCAGTTGGGGTCTTGACCATTGAGCCACCTGGAAAGCCCTTAAGATACTCCAATCTCTGCTTATCATGGGAAATAGAAGGTGTTCAAAGAAAATAAAATTAATACACAGAGTACTTGTATTGGAAAATGAACTTTTCTCCTTGTTATTTTCAGCACACTGTCTTGTTGCTACAGAAAACACTCCTTCAGAGCCCAGGCGTCAAGTCTAAGCTGAAACGCCCCCAGTCCAGGTAAGGATGAGGCAAGGTGACCGTGCTGAGCCTGTGAACCTGGGGAGGAGCTCCGACGTCTGAACTCTGGTGGGTGGTGGCCATGTGAGAAAGGGATCCACCTTTGCCAGATCTGCAAAATAAATAAATAAAGTGACGACATCAATAAGTCCTTATAAGAAAGTGACATCCCTAAGTCCGTGTAATAATATCCCAACTTTAAACTGTTAACTGTTTTTTTTTTTAACTATGATGTAAGCCAAACAAAACCCTCCTAATGTGTGGTGTAAACATTCAAGACGTTCCATCTCCAGCAGTCAAAGCAGTGCCGAGCCAGGGTCTCCATCACTTCCACCTTTTTCGTTAAAACGGGGAGTGGCTGAAAGTCACCATGGCTGCGGGCAAACCCCTCCACCATAACATCTTCCTTTGAGATGTTGGGTCAGTTTTGAAGATTAACGACAGGAATCACAAGAGCATTGTGCATTCAATTTTAAAGGTAAAGAGAAAGGCAGAATATAGGAATGGGCTGAGCCTGAAGCAGATGCTGAGAGACTTACTGTGGAAGGAGGAAGCTGACGGCGCCCTTAATCCCGGACCCAGTGTGCGAAGGAGAGAAGCGCCTCAGTGAGAGAGCCCCGCCCCCTGCCTTTTACAAAAGAGAGGGTTTCACCAGGCACAAGACTGCTCATCTCGTGTTGTGCACGTACACACTTACATAGGTGAGTGTAGGTGATACCGAGGTTATCTCAGAATCTCTGTGTGTGTGTTTCATTGTATCTTCTTGTTAACCTCATCAAGTACCTGGAAATAAGATGCCCTAAACTTACACACACTATTAATATAAACGAAGTAAACAGCAAGGACCTACGGTACCGCACAGGGAGCTACACTCAACATCTTGTAATAGCATATCACGAAAAAGAATCTGAAAAAGAGTATGCATAAATAGATATGTATAACTGAATCACGTTGCTGGACACCGGAAAGTCACACAACATTGTGAATCAATTAACATCAGTAAGAAGAGAAGAAACTACCGGTGCTTTGCTCAGCACACAGCACGCAATCTCTTTGCAACCCTCTTTTCTTAACGTTTACTTATTAAAATAAGAAATATCTGGTCCCTTTCTGTGGTTTCAAACTAACTAAACTAATAGGATTTAGTATTCAACCTTTATGAGTTATCAAATATCTTTATTCCTTCTACCTGATTTCTAGAAATCTGATCTAACTAAAGGTATTCAAATTCATTTTTTGTATATTTGAATTTGGTAAGTTGCTTCTTACTTTCACAGCCTCAATTAAATTCTTAAAACTGAAGACAAAAAGTAAATATAATGGCAATTAGGATAATACAGTCCATCATTATATTAGGGATTTTAATATAGAATATTTGAATAGAACGTCTATGGCTGTTGAAGATGTTTCATATGCATTTATGACTGATAGAGTTTAAAGTAATTGGATCTTCTATAAATCTTTCTAAAACCACATGCACATATGTGTATTTACATGTATATTATATATATGTATATATAACTTTTATATTGCACCCAGAGCTGAAAGCAAGCCTCAAAGCCTATAACAAATAGAATATTTTTGTATTATTTTAGCTCAAAAGAAACACCAACAGGCTGTTAGTTCATTTGATTCTTTGTTCAGTACTGTCCAAATGAATTCACAATAAAATAAGATTGCTTTTAACAATTCAAACTTGTCTAAGAAGATTGAGCTGGGGAGATTGCCATTTCATCAACACACGCACATTTTCTCTGCCGGCCATCCAGACACACACACAAAAACAAACTTGTAAGAGCGGGCACTTTATCAAGCGCCCTCTCCATCCTTCATTAAACGACAGAAAATTGCTCTCTGCCGGGCTTGTCAATGCAGCCTGCCCTCCCAGAAGCCCATTTGTTTCACATGCGGGCGCCGAATATTGCAGGATTTGCAGATTTTAGGTGACAAATCACAGCCAAGTTTGCGTGGCTCTCAGAATTGTGTTTTTTTGGGCATCTTTGGGGTTTAGTTTTGCATGATTTTTAAGGGGAGGGAACCTCCCTCCCTGACAGAAGGGGAGCCTGTGTCTCTCACCAGGCTCTGTAGATTCTGTGATCTTCTTCCTCCTGAAAAGTGTATTTCAAAGGCCCTTTACCCCCGAAAACCATTTCAAAGGGAGGGGTGATATACGTGGCTGGTTGAGACTAAAAGCACAGGCATAGTGGGAAACGTATTCTTTCATTGCCTCCTTTCTGTTCTTCATTAAATCTTATTGAATTTGTCATCTTTTTTAATTGCACTTACCCATAAGGGTGGTAAAAGGATTTTTTTTTTAGTGACTTAAAAACTTAGCCATTTGACCCCCTTTCTGGAGGTTTTCTGACAAGGAGGAACTTAGAAATCACAGCAACAGCGTGGCTTTGTCAGGGCCCGTCCTGGACACCCAGCCTACAATCAATGTGGCTTATTGAGCTTGGCTGCGAGGTTTACAGGGATGGGAGAACGCAGGGCTGAGGCTGGGAGGAGCGTCATTATTTATTCATACCCGGAGATTAACCACACCAAAGATTGTGGAAATTCTATCGCCAAGGTGAAGAAATAGAAGCCACTCTAAGTTAACGGGGGGCAGGGTGGGTGGGTTTGTAAGGAACACAAGATGATGGCTTTCAAGAGGGACAGCCCAGAGCTCAGGGATATTTTCATCTGCTCTGAATTTTCATCCAAACAAACCTATTTCAAGTTTGGGACCCAGCCCACCGTGGCCGTGTCCTTTCTTTGCCATTGACGTGGCAGAGACTCACTCGTCTTTAATTCACCTATTACTCTTTGTCTTTAGTGTGCCATGTCCGTGTCTGTTTGGGGGCCATGAAATAAATGTGGGAGAGCACCGCTTTAGCTACCCACCACTTTGTGATTTTTTGTGGATTTTATTTTTCGACCTAAACAGACTACTTTCTCTGAAGAGCAAGCTTGGGGTTCTTGTTTAGATATGATTTACGATGCTACATTAACCCTTCATTGACCTAGAAATGCCCTAATATTAAAACAGTTTGACACATAGAAAATCAAAAGCCCTTTTATTGAAAGTGTTATTGTCCGCATCATAAGTTTCTTCGATGTGGTGCCGGCATCCCACCATCAATTTCCTTCTACTATTGAGCATGTATTGAAAAACTAATGGACAGAATCCTTTGTCATTTCTGTCCCAGTGACCAGCAAATAGCTCAGAGAGAGCTGGTGCCTTCTCATCACTCCAGGCACTTCTAAATGACACCGCTAAGATAACACGTTCCCGGTTTAAGGGAAAAAAGACATATTGGAGGTTCTGAGGATGAATCACAAAGGCCCTTTGTTTACTCACATACTCGGGAAGTTGTGACTTCACTGCTCTTAATTTCTCGCCCTGGAGTTCAGGAGAATGAAATAGGAGGTGGAAAACCTGGCCTTGCCAAGTATTCACTGGCTTTTGTATATATTGTCTTTTGAGCCCCAGAGGAGGTATTTTTAGAACTGAAGTGATTTTACTTCTTTTCACTTTTCACTGTTGACATACATCCACATATTTCAATAACTCTGATACGTTGATAGAAATTTTGATCAATGTGTTCATAATGGCACACAAGACGATCTTCACAAGGAAAGCTGCAGAAAGGACCCAGCTGCCGGTAGGATGTCTTCAGAAGATGTGGCCCTTGAAACGATGCTCCTCCGTCACACAAGATGTTCATATGGGCGCTCAGGTGTGTGCACAAGGTTGCGGAAACACGTATGTGAGGAAACAGAAACTGTATCACTATGCCGGTGCCCTATTTAATGTTCCCTTCTCGAGATTTCCCCCAGACTGTTCCTTCAGGAGATGGCACTCCGGAATGAGTCCTTTGTACCACCCTGGAGGGCAGAGCACAGGTGTGAGAATCTGAGCAAGACTGGAGGCTGTGTCCCGGGGGCAGCTGGCCCCCCCACTATGGAATCCTGCAGTAGCTCCTCACCCCCCACCCCCAGCAAAGCCAACCTTATCTTCGTTTGCTTCTGCAACTGTCCCTCAAGTCCTGTGTTTTTTAGTGTTTTTGTTTTTTTATTTTCTTTTGTCACTAAGGTCACTAATGAACTTGTGGACTCTGGTGGAAAAGGATGAAGACGCACCTACCTTGGGGCTGCCCCACCCTCAGCTTTCTGCCCTTACCACGATCTCCATCTGTTCGCCTTCTGGTCAACAATGCGAAAGTCACTGTAAAGTCTTCTCTGGATAAGAATGCCCCCAACCTCAGAGTACCTGTTTTCACTGTGGGATGTCAAGGAGGAATGTGATTCAAATATACCTGTAATGTTTTATTGAACAATTGTATCAAAACCTAACTGGAGTGAATATGCAAAGTGTTATTTGATAATGGCTAAAGTCACCAAGAATATGTCAAAGGGGAATTTTAATTAAACATATTTGGTAGATTGTTGCTGGTGTTCAGTCACTAAGTCATGTTACACTCTTTGGTAGGACATAGTAACTATGATATTATAGCTTTTACTTTTATACTGCAAGGAGTCGAACACAACTGAGCGACTAACACTTTTACTTTTCCACAAGAGTAAAAATCGATTTTAAATTTTTATAAGGGGAAATTTAGATTTCCAAGACATCTTTCAAATGTGCCGAAGTACTGCAGAACACACGTTCATGATGACATGTGTCCCACACACCTGCCTCAGCCCCGTCACTTCTGGGAAGGAGCCCAGTGACTTCACCATGCTACCTGTTGGTGGATTTCGGGACTGTTTCACAGCGGGGCCCAGCCCCAGGGACCTGAGCTCTGTGGGTGTAGCCTGAGGACAGGGCTGGGCTATACGGCTCTGGAGGGACAAGCAGAACAGTCAGAGGGGTGACGGTCACCCGCACCCTTCCGGCTTGTCTCCCGTGGTCAAGAGGAAGCCCTCTGGCTGCCCAGCCTTACAGTGGGAGGAAAAGGCGAGATGCCCTCACAGACAGGGGGTAAGGAATGGACAGGTCTTGCGTCAAGCAAGAAATGAGGGGAGGGGGGATTATCTCAGAGCCAGGGGGCCCCCTTTAAACAGATCACATGCGCAAAGAAGAGTAACAGGCTCTGAGCATGAAACATTGGACAAAAGATACCCTTTCGATTGGCTGACATCCAGAGGCCGCCAAACACCAGAGGACAGAGAGATGGGGTCGGAGGAAGAGCGGGTGTGAAGACAGGGTTCTGAGTACACGTGGGGCAGGCTGGGGGCCCTCGGGGGGCCCAAGCGTCTTTTCCTCCCACCAGCTTCACACTCCACGGGCCCATGTGTCGTCCTGTTGGATATGCAAATGCAAAGGGTGAGGGAGCACTTTAAGACCTCAGGCATGAAATTTAAAATTGAATCCTGTCAAATCATAGGAACTCAAGTGTAATTCTTATTGTGCAGATGACAGCAGGCTAATTAGTAATCCTAGCGAGAAGCACCCTTCACCCCTAAGGTCACAAGCCAGTGTCCTACTCGTGTTTATTAGCTTAACACAAAGGGTCATTATGGTAATCCCCCCCACTTCCCTGGGCCTTTTCTTTCTTCCTTTTTTTTTTTCTTTCTTTGTTTCTCTTTTTTTTGGTCTCAGTTTAATTCGGGGTAAAATAAAGTTTCGTGAATAAATGTATATGAAATTGTTTCCCATTATAATACAGCTTTCACAATCTTTTAACTAGCATTTAGAATGCCTTTGAAAGTATTTGCACGTGAAAATTTTTAAGTTGGTATTTTGTAAAAGCCTGCAGAACTCTCTCTTCTTTCTAGGCTCCTGTTTTGAAGAGAGACAGTCAGAATGACCAGGATCAAGCACATTCTTAATTTCCCAATTATGGTTTCTGCTCAAAAATTAGAGTCTCTGAGTCTAATTACTTCTCTATACATCTTCTAGCTAAACTTATTATTTTTTTGTACTGTACTAAACTGCCTTAGCTATTTTATAAAGGCTAAGTATTTCACTAAGCTCTTGCAATATTGAAAGAATCTATATTCCGAGAATTTGAAAACATGTCAGCCTACCTAAATTACATATTGATCAGGTTTAATTGCATGCCACCCATCAGTATTAGGTTTGAAAATTCATAAAAGAGAAATAATGTACTCTTTGTGGATGATTACTTCTGGGGCATTTAAATGAATTCCATCACTTAACCTGGGCTGCGACAGATTATTGAGTCTTGCCAGCTAGCCATTCAGAGACCAATGCGAGAGACCAGCTGTTTTCCAACTATCAGAGACCAGCAGAGTGCAAACAATATAAATTTCTATAGATTTTCTTTTAAGGAAAATAGCAAAGTAAAACATTAAAAGTAAACATTCATTTTTCAATTGCTTCCTCATTGTCTCTTTACAGAAGCATTCATTTTTAATTCTTTTTGGATCTCAGGAACCTTATTCTTTCAAGTAGTAATTCACGGCTTAATTAATATACAGTAATCAAAGAGATAAGCAACAATAAATGATTCACAGCTTGGTTTTATTTATTAAGGTTAATTTTTTATGCAAGTGCGTAAAAGGATTTTCATGTTGATTCTTTAGTGGACAAACCATTTAATTTTCGTACAAAAAAAAAGGAACCTCCAAAGTTTTGTACTATCGTTGGTAAACGGTCTTTAAAAGCTGTCTTCTCATGAAGGTCACATCGGCTCAGAAGATGAGTTCATCATTAGTTTTCAGGATGCTCTTTACATTTAGAAATTATGTTTGTTGGTATTGGTTGTGTTTTGAGAAATTGTGCTTATGTATGTTTTTCTTTACAGATTATCAATACAAAGTAAAAAGAGCCGGTTAAAATCATTGGGCTTACTTGGATAATAGTTCAACAGCTACATTTTATTTAGACACTTTCAGGTAATAAATATCTGTGAGCGTAATTAACTGTCTTTACCCAGGACTGGTCCTGCAGGCGCTGCTGTAGGGCCTCCACATTGTCTTTTAATGTTAAGGTTCAGTTTTTCCTTGAGAATTATTAGGACCCTCAAAGTATGCTAACAGGATTTGTCTTTCAATAGCGGGTTGTTATAAGTAAACACAGGCCAGATACATCCTGTGTCTCATCCTTGGTACCCACAGCGCATTGTGTTTTATTTTCTACGAGCAAATGTAAGGCTGTGCAAATGTGCCCCGGACACGTCTGACTTCACTGTTTACATTGCTAAAATGACCGTGATGGGACAGAAAACAAGGGTTCACAGGGGCCACGGGGCCCAGTTATGTCTGAGTCCTTGCCTAGTTACAGTCGTGTCAGGACCCTCAAGGACAACCGTCCACTTAGATAACTCAGACTTTGACAGCTTAGGATGTGGGGCTGGTTGGTCCATGGTAATCCTGGGTTCTCTCACCTTGTACCTGCCCCCGGAGTTTCATCAGCACTGTCCCTGTGGTCTCGGGTGCTGCATGTGGCATTTTCTGCCGTGTCCTTAAGAGGAAAACGAAAGAGGAGAGGGCAGAGGGCAGAGGGCCAGCACCTTCGTGGGGAACAGCTTCCTCATACAGAGGTCAGGTGCCATGCACTCAGATAAACCCAAGGAAACCCAATGTATTGGAATTCTATCAACATTTTATGAAGGATGATGCTTTTACTCTACTGATCGACTGTTCAGTATCTAATCAGTTATGTTGTAGTAGAACACAGCCACCTAAATGACCCACTGGGCAAATAAATGACTTTTTTTGAAGACTCTTTAGAAAACGAGAGGAAAAAAACCCAAAAACTTATGGTCAGGGAAAACTTGGGACTGACTTTCTTCAGAAAACTTCCATCCATAATGATGGGCTGTCATTATGAGTCAGGGAAGAATTGGTGTTACTTTTGGCTGTTCTAGAGCAGAACACAAAGAAAGGGTCCATGAAAAGAAATCATCTTAGAGTGAAGCTAGTTTTAGGAGGGACACCCAGATCAAGCCAGCTTTGCAAGAAAAGGCTGCTGTGTGAGCTCAGCGGCCAAGCTGGGAAACGTTGGGAGGTAGGGTGGAGACGGTGAGGTCCAGAGTGGAGTATTTCTGCCTTCTGCGGGTTGGAGTTGGAGTGTGGTCACAGGAAAACTCAAATTTGCCCGATTATGTTGCCTTGCTTTTTTGTAGAGGACGTTGGTTAAGAGCCCTGCCCCCAGGAGAACCTCTTGGCTGGAGACACAGCTCCATAAATGAACTGCATGCTGCATAGACAACGTAATAAGTGCCCTCCAGGTGTAAGCTGGAACTTCCCAGGTGACTCAGTGGTAAGGAATCCACCTGCTAATGCAGGAGACACAGGTTCGATCCCTGGGTTGGAAAGATCCCCTGGAGAAGAGAATGGCAACCCACTCCAGTATTACTGCCTGGGAAAGCCCATGGATGGAGGAGCCTGGCGGGCTACAGTCCATGGGGTCACAAAAAAGTCAGACACGACTGAGTGACCAAGTGCACAGCACAACACACATGGGTGTAAGTTACACATTCCCATCCACAAAAACCACCAAATCAATGACTGACTGGTATAAAATGAATTCTAATATGGCCATAAAAGAAGAGCCAGTGTGTGCCAGAGATTTTTTAGACAACTTTAAAGAGATGCAACCAAATATTGAAGATTCAGGGAAATGTTCACCTTTGTCTCAACAGCTATCCATCATTAATTCTCTGTGTCTCTCCTCTCGTCCTTGGAGTTCTCGGTGCTGTGGAGTTTTGCAGTAACAATCCTCTTTATCTAGTGGATAAATCAATAACAAATCACTGATTCCTTAGCACCCGAGAAACGGTCTGCAGAAGTTCTAATGTGCCTTTTGGTGTACAAAATTAAAGTGTGCCTACAATAAATCATTCCCAAATGTTCTTTGATGAGTCCTGGAATGGCCAAGGCCTTCGCACACTGTAAATATTTCTCTTCTTGTGTGACTGTCTTTGGCAAATGTCCCTCTCTCCTCACTCTGGCCATAAAGACACCCTGGGGGTGAATCCCTAATTGCCACTCTATTGCAGCTCCTCATAATGGCTACATTGGGGAAATGATGCTAAAAACACTTCAGCTTTGGGAATGGACAAAAACAGAAAAAAATCAAGCCAAAATACGTTGCTTAGCTAATTATGAAACTGACATTTCAAAGTCGCTCAGTTGGGCCTGACATCGACTATAGCCTGCCTGGCTCCTCCGTCCATGGGATTCTCCAGGCAAGAACCCTGGAGTGGGTTGCCATTTTCTTCTCCAAGGGATCTTCCTAACCCAGGTATCAAACCTGGGTCTCCCGCATTGCAGGCAGACTCTTTACCACCTGAGCCACCAGGGAAGCCCTTGCTGGAAATGTCTATCAAAGTCTCCATATGCCTGTTTTGGGTTGAACCATGTGCCTCCAGACAGGTGTACTGGAGACCCAACTCCTGACAATGAGAATGTGATCTCATTTTGAGATAAGGTCTTTACAGTAGTGGGTGAGTGGGTGCGTACTAAGTCACTTCAGTCATGTCCGATTCTTTGTTACCCCATTGGACAGTAGCCCGCCAGGCTCCTCATCCATGGGATTCTCCAGGCAAGACTGCTGGAGTGGGTTGCCATGCCCTCCTCCAGAGGATCTTCCCAACCTAGGGATCCAACCAGTGTCTCTTATGTCTCCTGGCAGGTGGGTTCTTTACCACTGGAACCCTCTGGAAAGCCCCCTTTACAGAGGTATTTAAGCTCAAATGAGGTCATTGAGGTGGCCCTGATCCAGATGACTGGTGTCCTCATTGGAGAGAAAACATGGATAGAGACAAGAGGGACAGAGGGAAGACGGTGTGAAGAGGCTGAGCCAGGGAGAGACACTGGGGCAGACTCCCTCCTCCCCACCTTCCCTGCCTCAGAGGAAGTGCATCGCTCTGTCACCTGAATTCAGATTCCTGCCTGTGGAGCTCTGGGAAAATACCTTCTGTGGTTCAGGACGCCTAGTCTGTAGTGTATTCTTCCAGCAGTCCTAGGACACCAGTGCAGCACCCTGGATTAGCAAGGTGGCCTAAGGCTTGTCAGTTACATGGCCTGTGTATGCTGTGCTGTGCTCAGTCACTCAGATGCGCTCTCTCTGCGACCACATCACAGTAGCCCACCAGGCACCTCTGTCCATGGGATTTTCCAGGCAAGAACAGTGGAGCAGGTTTCCATTTCCTCTTCCAGGGGATCTTCCAGACTCAGGGATCAAACTCATCTCTCTTGCATCTCCTGCATTGGCATGTGGATTCTTTACCACTAGCGCCATCTGGGACGCCCCTAGTCCCATCGCTTCATGGCAAATAGATGGGGGAAAAAGTGGAAACAGTGACAGACTTTATTTTCTTTGGCTCCAAAATCACTGTGAACAGTACTACAGCCATGAAATTAAAAGATGCTTGCTCCTTGGAAGAAAAGCTATGACAAACCTAGACAGCATTTTAAAAAGCAGAGACATTACTTTGCCCACAAGGGTCTGTATAGTCAAAGCTATGGTTTTTCCTGTAGTCATGTATGGATGTGAGAGCTGGACCATAAAGAAGGCTGAGCACCAAAGAACTGATGCTTTCAAACTTTGGTGCTGAATAAGATTCCTGAGAGTCCCTTGGACAGCAAGGAGATCAAACCAGTCAAACTTAAAGGAAATCAACCCTGAATAGTCACTGGAAGGACTGATGCTGAGGTTGAAGCTCCGATACTTTGGCCATCTGATGTGAAGAGCTGGGGTAGATTGAAGGCAGGAGGAGAAGGGGACCACAAAGGATGAGATGGTTGAATTGCATCATTGACTCAATGGACATGAGTTGGAGCAAACTCCAGGAGATGGTGAAGGACAGGGAAGCCTGGTAAGCTGCAGCCCCTGGGGTCTGCAACAACTTAGCAACTGTACAACAGCAGCAGCAGCTTCCTTTTTAAACTTAAAATACATAATTTAACTCCAGGCTTCCAATAACCTCGTTTTCTGTTGAGATCACCAGGGTACCTTCATCTGATTTATGTTAAGCACACAAGAACTAGAGTATCCTTCTGCATTCATGTCCGCTTTGGCTCAAAATACTTAGATAAGGAAGACAAATGTTCATCCTATCGTGACTAATTTCCTGAATTTTGAAGGCAAATTTCATCGAGAAGTCCTACCTGCTGGGACGTGTCTCTGGAGGAAGGGCTGTGCACCTGTAAACGATAGCAGTTACAATGAACTTGTGATCAACCATGGCCTGTCATGTGCTCAGTAAGAGCACTTTACACGAGTCCTCTTTTTATCTCCTTTTTCCTCTTTATTTTTACTTTTCTAGTAAGAATAATAGTTCTGTGGCTGAAATCAAGGGCTCTCAGTGAGTGGCCCTAGACTGTGAAGCAGGAGCTCATGCGTCTGTCCAGGAGAGGCCTGCATCCACTTGACCTCTCCATCCTCAGTTTCCCCTTCTGTGCAATGGATGCGGTGCCTCTCCAGGGCTTGACTCAGCCTGGCTCGTCCATGAGGCCATGTCTGGTAGCCCACCATTCCTAACCCTTGCTCTGCACTTGGTTGCAAATATGCTTTATGTTTAAGGCTTATCTTAAGGCAAAATTCAAATAGGGTGTTACATAGCAGAAGCCATAAAGCAGAATTACCTCATAATCTCAGGGATGAAACCTAGCAGGACTGCTACCCAGAATGATTTTTGTGAATCTTAGTCTGGGGCCTTTGGCTAAACACAGAGTTCAGAAAGTAGGCACGGCTTTGACCACCCAGGAGAGCATGCAGGAAACGTGGCCCAATCCTGCATCTTACACCTGGAATGACACCTCTTCGCATTGAAATTGTCATCCACGACATCAAGACCAGGAATGGCAGCTGTTCTGTGATCTTCCCTGATGATAAGATAAAAGAGGGAAGTTGACAAACTCCAGGTTAAGGTGGGAAGATAATGATTTCTGTTAGTTTTGCTTCTTGGCACCTAGGACATAATTGTCATGTATAATAAAACATCAAATGTCTTCCTTTCATAGAGTTTTACTAAATCAACTCTAGAGGAAAGTGCTCTTAACAGTCTTTTCATTACTGACTGGAGTAAACTAAGGCCCTACTTATGCTTTAATATAGGACTTGTCTTGGGTCTCCTTTGTTCAGCGATAAATACAAGGCCATCAAGTACTGAGTTTCTCTGAAACCTTTGTTATTTTTGTTGTTGTTGATATTCAGCCACTAAGTTGTGTCTGACTCTTTGTGACCCCATGGACCGTAGCATACCAGATTCCATGGGATTCTCCAAGCAAGAATACTGGAGAGCATTGCCATTTCCTTCTCCAGGGCATCTTCCCAACCCAGGGATCGAATCCCCATCTCCTGCATCTCCTGTGTTGGAAGGCAAGTTCTTTACCACTGAGTCACCAGGGAAGACCCCTTGTCATTCTTAGACCATTTCACATATACTTTATAACGCTTTTAAGGCATCAAGGGCTTTTAATTTCACATAATCGTGTTTATTTCGTGAGAACTTAGCAGAAGGCAACAATATTTTTAAACAGTTCATTGTTATGGCCCTGAGATAGATGAGCTTTACCCTACACGTACTTAACAGATGATTCCAGACAAGAAACAGTAAAGAAAACATAAAATGTGATTTGGAAAGAAGTAAGATTTTACATATCTGTTTCCTTTTACTGCCCCTAAACTTTAAATTTGATACATGCAACTGTGTTAGGGGAAAACCATCTTCTGTTGGAAGGAACAATGGATCTGGAATCAGAAAACCTGCAGTGGAATCCTGCCGAGCTTCCTACACTTGGGGAGCATGACCGTCACCAGCCCGGTAACTCTGAGAAGTCCTGACTTAAGTGAAGAGTAAGTCAAAAGTGAAGATCTCAAGGGTAAACCAGGCACATGGTGGCTGGTCAGTGAATGCTTATTGAGCAAATAAATAAATGAGCACATAAATATCAACTGTAGCTACTGCAGATTCCTACAGGGTCTCAGGAATCCCACCAGCTAAGTGGCCTGGCCTCGTGGCCAGAGTTGACAGTCACAGCAGGTGAGCAACTCAGACTCTGGAAAGCTCATCCTGAAGCCCAGGGCCAGGGTAGAAACTTGGGGAGAGGACCCGGGGAGGGAGAAGCATGAAGCATTGCAAAAAACTGCAGCAAGCGGCCTCCGAGAAGTAAAAAGATGTTGCATCCATAAAACAAGAACTGGGTGCTATGAGAAAGGGCCACAGTCACAGCTTAACTGTTTTGAGTTTAAAACATGATGACCGCAACTTTCTGGAAAAATTGGCCAAATATTTGGGAAATAAGCTAGAGAAAAGCACCAAGAAAATAGAATTAAAAAGATAGAGAGATGGTGATTGAAGGACAAAAGATAAGAAAATTATAGGATTAATTCAATCTCTTCTTGATAGGTTTTCAAGAAAGAGAGAATAGAGGCTGTTTTCCCAACTCGGCAAGTTATGACCCCGGATTGAAAACTCCCGCTAGGTAAGCATCACGTCGTGGAAGGCAGGGAGGGAGGGAGGGAGGGAGAGGGAGGCGTCGTAGCTCTGTTTACTTAGGCAGAATCGTCATAGACAAGGATTTTCAAACATAACATGTTTCTTTTTATTCTCAGTAATAACAACTTGTATTATTCTTGGCTTTAAACTGTCCAAACTATTTCACTCACATGCCACCTTTACAACAACTACTGCAGAAGTAACAAA
>NC_073644.1:4895000-4897500 GCF_029407905.1 Bubalus kerabau | reverse complement strand
GTTGCTAAGCATTTTCCTGTGGTCCTTACATTTAAAAGCAAATCTGAACAGATGAAAGTTCTTGATTCATATTTTTTTTGTTTCCTTAAATGTGTTACTCCATTTTGGAGCATAACTAACTCTTTGCAAGCTCAATCGTGTCCGACTCTTTGTGACCCCATGGTCTGTAGCCTACCAGGTTCCTCCGTCCCTGGGATTCTCCAGGCAAGAATACTGGAGTGGGTTGCCCTTTCCTTCTCCAGGAGATCTTCCCAACCCAGGGATTGAACCTGGGTGTCTCGCATTGTAGGCAGACACTTTACCATCTGAGCCACCAGGGAAGTCCTTTGGAGCATAAACCTGGCTGTTAAAGTTTCATGGAAATCTACTTTTTGCTTTGTAACGCAGTTTGTCTTTTGGCTTCAATTCCCAACTGATTTCTTCTTTGATTAGAATGAGTCGTAATTTGGGGCATTCTGGGTTACCATTTTCAGATACATTTTTATGTTTTCAATATGTAGCTTCAAATTTTTAAAAAATGGTGATTATTTCAGGAGAGTTTTCTTGAATTACAGAGTTTATCATTTGTTTTGTTTCTTAAATTTCCTTCTTAATGGACTCATTTATACATATGTTAGAATTTTTTTTTAATCATTGGTCCATTTTTCTTTTTTCCTTTTTGTCTCTTTATTTTATTTTACTTCTCTAATTTTTATTTTCATAAGATATTTTCTCTTTTCATTTGCTCGTGTGTCCATTCTAGCTTAGTAGTGAATTCTGCAGTGATATTTCTCTTATCCATCAGTGGATCCGTGTGTGGAGAGAGATTCTGGGGGCCTGGGGAGGGGAGGAGGGGCGTCTGAGCCCTGGGGAGGCTGCTCGGCAGGAGTGCAGGAGGATGGGCCCAGATCGCAGGGCTGACGATGTCCTGTGGTGTGAGGTGTGCCTGTTAGCTGAACAGGGATGCCCTTTTCTGAACTGGAAATACTGGCAGGAAGGAGATGGGGGAAGTGACGGGCTGTAGAATATTTGAGGGCCATGTGGAGCGCCAGGCGGGCCTGTTAGCCCGAAGTCAGCTGTTGGAATGTGAAGCCTGGGTGGGAGGTCAGGCAGGGGCCGGTGACCACGGCTCACGTCAGGAGGGTGGGTGGGAAGAGGGGTCCAACACCTCAGAACTGAGGTCAGTAAGCAGGCAACTCCAGCATAAAAAGAAAGGAAGAGAGAGAGAAGGAGGACGGGAACAAGGGAGGGAGGGAAGGAGGAAGAAAGAGAGAAAGAAAGAGAGAAAGGGGGAGGAAAGAAGGAAGGCAGCGCCATCAGTGAGCTTCCTGTGTGAAAAAAAACTGTGTGAGGTTTTTCTCCTGGAAGGCAAATGAAAATTGTATTTTGTCTTATTCAGATAAAAGGTACTTGACCTGGGTAAGTGAGGATGGGCAGAGGAGGGCAGAGAGAATAATTAGGAAGACCAACTGTTAGAAACCAGTGGCTGGACGGACTCTAAATGTGAGGAAGAGAGACACACACAGATGAGGTCTCAGGGTCTCACACAGGCTACTGAGAGGCCGTCAGCTTCTTGGCTAGACATGAGGCAGAAAGAATGACAATCTTCACCTTCTCTGAAGCACAGGTCAGGGGTCACTCTGCATTCTGATGGCCCCTGCGATCCTTCTGATGCCATCGGTGGGAATGGAGACACGAACTCGTTGCACCGTGTGCACCCACAGGGCTCTGTGACAGCTTTCCTACATGTGACCTGCATGGAACACAGTCAGAAAATTGTTCCCTAGCAGTTGCTCAGGGTGGGAGCAGAGATCCACCAAGAGCAGCTGGAGGGAACCTCCTGGTGTTGGCGGTGCCCTCTCCACAATGATGTCATTTCATAGCTTCATTAAGCTGAACATTTAATAGGTGTGAATTTTACTGTAGGCTAATTATAACCTAACAAAATCACCATTATTCAACCAAAGGAAATCAGTTATTAGTTATTAATATGGACATAGAGGTGACCCCTGAGTTATAGTCACCTCAACAGAGTCAGATGATTCACCTGTCGGCAGGTATCACGTGCACCGGATACAGTTTCCAGGTGATAACACAACGTGCTCGGACAATCTCCACCACATCGTCTAGTGATCTAGAGTGAAGCTTTAATCCATGAATAAAGGTCTGTTGCAGACATTCTGGGGAGGATGGGTGAGCTCCTCTGCTGCAAACTGGACGAGGGGTGAGGATGCTGCACGGAGATAGGACAGAGGCAGGGTGCAGGGGCAGGGCATCCTCGGAGCTGACCTGGGCGTGCTGTCCTGCTGGGGTGTTAGGGACTTCCCAGTGGGGAGGCCAGCCAGGTGGGTCAGGGATGACGAGCAGATCAAGCAGCTTCAATAAGGGCAGGGACCAGGAGAGGTTCCTGAATCCAAGCTGGAGCCCAGGGCACTTCTCTGAGAGAGGAGCCCACACTGCCTCTGGAAAATGTGTAACTTGTTGACACGTTATTGTACATCATGGCAGGCTTAGTTACTAC
>NC_073644.1:4777500-4890000 GCF_029407905.1 Bubalus kerabau | reverse complement strand
ACAGGAGCTTACACTTGGCCCACCATAATGAGGATCTGGGTGGGAGGAGACTCCCAAATAGAACGCTCAAATAAGACCCAAAACCTTGGAACAGAAGAACCAAAGGAATCTGTCAGCTAAAGACACAACGTTCATTTCAAAAACTCAGTGGAGCAGCAAGCTCCGAAAAGAGCAGAAGCAGTAGAAGAAAGGATGTGTGAACCAAAGAGGAGGAAGGGCCTCCGGGGAGGAGAGCAGAGAAAAGCCTCAAGAGAGACAGAGCCAAAGTCCAGGACGGCGGACCAGCAAGAGACCAGCATCCTCCAGTGCCCGAGAGAGGAAAGACGGGGGCTGGCAAGCTCTCTGGGAAATAAAACCTGGAAACCTCCCAGAGCCACAGACTCAAGAGGATGAGCGACCACAAAGCACGAAGACCCCGAAGGATCTCACACCAAGACACCCCATAAGCAAACTCGTGGAAATCAGGGACAGAAAGTCCTCCTCCTTGCCCGTGGGCCACCACCCCGCACGGCCCAGCCCAGGCCACATGACAGAGAGGCATCCTCGTGGGAGTGAGGACCCCGGAAGATCCAGGAAGTCCAGGAACTCAAGGACCCTCCCCAGTGCCTGGTGCCCATCAGCACTGAGGAACGTCCCTTCTTCTCTAAAGCAGGGGCTCTCATTCGTGAGTCGGCCGTGGGGACACAGTTTTCCTATGACGCCCCTCAGAGGTGGGGGCAGTTTCATGCTCAGGTAACACCAGCTCATCTTCACACTGAATCCACACTGCACATCCTTCCCGCAAATGAGTAGAACCTGAATCCCAAGGGACTTCACCAAGGAAGTAAAGGAAGTAAAAAATTTACAAGACTTTTCAGGGATTAGACTATTATGTTAACAAGAAACCTGTGTTCAGAAGAGCAATTTTCTTGCGTAACACAGCCCCGTTCATCTGGGGAAGTTAGCAAACCGTCAGCAGAGCAGGCTGCGTTTGTGTGACGCCGCCACTGAGCCCTCACTTCTCTGTTCCACGGTGCATTCCAGGACTAGACTCTGTCTGCTTTTCAGGAGAAGCATGCTCTGTTAGCAAATCGGTGGTTTACGCACTTGAAAAGTGGGTGAAGAAGCATCACCAGTTTGGAATGAGGAGGGGCTTGCCCTGCAGTGCTGGGAGCACGGTTCGGCCCTGGGCATTCGTGTCTGAACCTGGGACATCCAGAGGTCAGCGCATCCCTCCTCATGGTCACGGCCCCTGTAGGCAGATCTGGGGGGAAGGGTTCACAGGATTCTCAGAACAAACACCAGGCACTTGGAGTCCTGCAGTTCCAGTCCCAGCGTTTTTCTCCACCTGGCTACATCAGAGATGCTGTAACCTTTCCTGCTGCAGTGATGCGATGAGGGAACCCGACGTGAACTGTGCTCCTCAAATATGCCAAGGAAGTCTGCAACACTGAGAGTTAATCTGGATGATAGACAAGACTTGAGCAGGTGTGGGTTTAAAATACTTGTTGATATTTGAGGTGGGAGTAAAAGATGGAATTAGTTAAGTTGTTGTTGTTTATCTTGCCAGTTTTATTTCCTTAAAGAATTTTAGGATTCTGTATGACACTTCTGAAGAACAAAGCTGGTGGAGGGCAACAACGTGCTGGCAGAGTGGAGGCTGGAAGCAGGGAGGCCAGTGAGGCCCTGTGGGAGCCAGGAGCCAGGCGGGGGGAGCCAGGCAGGGGGAGGGAAGCAGGAAGGCCAGTGAGGCCGTGTGGGAGCCGGGAGCCAGGCGGGGGGAGCCAGGCGGGAGGAGCCTGTGGTCCCACAACGATCACCTGCCCTGGGATTTTCTGGAAGTCAGAGATCTGAATCATCCTTGGACGCTGGCAAGGTGCCAGGAAAACGCTCAGGGCTTTGCCTCAAGTGTTCCAGAAGTTCCCCCAAGGATCCTGCCCAGAAAAACTGGTTTCTATAAGTTGTAAAGTAATGCTCAAATTTCTCCAAGCCAGGCTTCAGCAATATGTGAAATGTGAACTTCCAGATGTTCAAGCTGGTTTTAGAAAAGGCAGAGGAACCAGAGATCAAATTGCCAACATCTGCTGGATCATCGACAAAACAAGAGAGTTCCAGAAAAACATCTATTTCAGCTTTATTGACTATGCCAAAGCCTTTGACTCTGTGGATCACAATAAACTGTGGAAAATTCTGAAAGAGATGGGAATACCAGACCACCTGACCTGCCTCTTGAGAAACCTATATGCAGGTTAGGAAGCAACAGTTAGAACTGGACATGGAACAACAGACTGGTTCCAAATAGGAAAAGGAGTACATCAAGGCTGTATATTGTCACCCTGCTTATTTAACTTATACACAGAGTACATCATGAGAAACGCTGGGCTGGAAGAAGCACAAGCTGGAATCAAGATTGCCGGGAGAAATATCAATAACCTCAGATATGCAGATGACACCACCCTTATGGCAGAAAGTGAAGAGGAATTAAAAAGCCTCTTGATGAAAGTGAAAGAGGAGAGTGAAAAAGTTGGCTTAAAGCTCAACATTCAGAAAACGAAGATCATGGCATCTGGTCCCATCACTTCATGGGAAATAGATGGGGAAACAGTGGAAACAGTGTCCGACTTTATTTTGGGGGGCTCCAAAATCACTGCAGATGGTGACTGCAGCCATGAAATTAAAAGACGCTTACTCCTTGGAAGGAAAGTTATGACCAACCTAGATAGCATATTCAAAAGCAGAGACATTACTTTGCCAACAAAGGTCCGTCTAGTCAAGGCTATGGTTTTTCCAGTGGTCATGTATGGATGTGAGAGTTGGACTGTGAAGAAAGTTGAGCACTGAAGAATGATGCTTTTGAACTGTGGTGTTGGAGAAAACTCTTGAGAGTCCCTTGGACTGCAAGGAGATCCAACCAGTCCATCTTAAAGGAGATCAGTCCTGGGTGTTCCCTGGAAGGACTGATGCTGAAGCTGAAACTCCAATACTCTGGCCACCTCATGCGAAGAGTTGACTCATTGGAAAAGACTCTGATGCTGGGAGGGATTGGGGTCAGGAGGAGAAGGGGATGACAGAGAATGAGATGGCTGGATGGCATCACCAACTCAATGGACATGAGTTTGGGTTAACTCTGGGAGTTGGTAATGGACAGGGAGGCCTGGCGTGCTGGGATTCATGGGGTCGCAAAGAGTTGGACACGACTGAGCGACTGAACTGACTGACTGATCTGATAAGTTGTACCAACTGTAAGTATCCCATTAAGGGTGATGAGACAGTTTGGAAGCCACTAGCTGACTTTTTAAAAGTCTGAGCAAAACTCTAGAAAAATAATAATCCTATAGGCATATTAGAGTGTATCTTTGTCTGCATTTATTATGAAAGAACATAGCCTTTAAAATCAGATTTATTGAGATGTCATTGACTTAATTGTACATATTTGAGATGTACAAGCTGATGTTTTGATGATGTTTTGTATACAGCATGTAAACATCATAAAATGATCTCTTTTTTCAAGCTAATTAACATATCTGGCACCTCACAAGGTGACTTTCTGTGTGTACAGAAGAATATAGACTTCTGAACAAAAAAAGGAGAGCAGGTTGAGGGAACCCTGATGTGAGCTGCACTCCCCAAAATATGCCAAGGAAGTCTGCAATGAAGTCTTGAGAGTCGAGTTGGTAGGCTTATTACTCTTATCTAGGTCCTCTGCCTTTTTTTTTTTTTTTCAATGTAGTCTGTTCTCTTTCACACACACACACACACACACCAGAAATAGGAGGCATCTTGGGTGCACCCATTGGGCATATCTTTGCAAACTTAATACTAACGATACTAATCTAGTTACCTGAGAGCAGGAAAAAGAATAAATGTTACAACAGATTAGAATTTCTCTTCTCTCGATATGTTGAACTGGGAACCAAATTAGTGAAAATCACTTGGAATAAAATCAGTTTCTCAAAAGGGCTATGCAAGTCTTTGTGTAAAAGTACACCGAGATGTTACTTGGGATAAACGCAAGGTAGTGAATCTTGCAGGGTGTGGAAGAATATATATTTATTATCATCTCTTTTAACTAGAAAGACAGAAGGAGGTGAGGCACTTATTGTGTGCCCACCGAATGCTCGGCATTGCATCTTGTGTTCACACGTGCGATCCTCTATTTCAAAACTACCTGTCAACCTTCACGAACCCCTTTGAGGCAGATGCTATGATTCCTGTTTGAAAGTCAGAGAGAGACTCTCAGAAGAATGAGGACCCACGTGGGCAAGAACGAGGAGCTGGAATCCCCATAACACGTGACTCTAAGTCCCGCGGTGAGAAATTCAGACAACAGGGAACATGCATCAAGGCTGAGCACAGATGTTAGTTCAGAATGGGGACCCTTGGTGCAGACACAACCGGGTTCAGATTCATTTACAAGCTCTAAAACATGGGATAGTTATTCTCTCAAATAGTTATTCTCTCTCTCTCAGAGAGAGAGAACTATCTCTCTCAAATAGTTATTCTCTCAAACACTCGTTTTCTTCATGTTCAAAATGGAACTGAGGTTTATTTTAAGGATTAGTAAATATGCATGCAAAACAGTGCCTAACAGAGTAAGTGCCTTTATTAAGATAAATGTGTGAAGCTTATCATGACTTCATGTCACCATCATTTTGAGGATTTTTTTCCTCCTGCTATATAAGCTGCATTTTACTGCACTGGCCTCTGAGATTTCTGATTTAAGTCTTGGTTCCACCGAAACGGTAATAAAGAGGCTGTGCTGGGCCCAAGAATGTCATAAAAAGAAATTGTGTCTGTCCCTTACGGTTTTGTGACATGTCTGATAACTCAGACTTGTTTCTATTCAAAGCTATCTGAGTTGAATATTTTCACAGATTTTACTTTAGTGTACCTGCCAGTAACTTCTGGTGCTGTTCTATTTAGTCAAAAAGGCAAAGAAAAAATAAACCAAGGGACAAAACAACAAATATTTATGCCTCCATGGCTAAAAGTTCAATAGAAGTAGCTTAAACAAATACTTTTCTTTTTTTTTTTATTGATAAGCCTAAACTTGTATTTTGAATAAGATCACTACAAAGTTATGTTAGTACCTATGTTCAATTTACCATGCATATTTCATTTCAAAACAGAAACTAGGTTTTGCCCACACTCTTGTACCCCTTGATGGTTCAGACAGTAAAGAATTCACCTACAATGCAGGAAACGTGGGTTCCATCTCTGGGTCAAAAAGAGCCCCTGGAGAAGGACATGGCAACCCACTCCAGTGTTCTTGCCTGGAGAATTCCATGGACAGAGGAGCCTGGAGGGCTACAGTCCATGGGATTGCAGAGTTGAACACAACTGAGCACAGCACACAGCTACAGTGATATGATTTACATCAAATTGAATCGAATGACTCTTGGAAAGGAGTTTGAAATCTCAGGTTCCACTGTTTCTCCCAGATTCCTTTATACTCATCAGTACTCAAGAAGGACCAGGGTGGAGACGGGGTGTGGCCCACACAGTGCCGCACAGGTCCCTGCCCCCAGAAAGCTTCAGAGAGTCATCAGAGTGGAGGCCGTGCCCTCAGCCTGAGCCCATCAGACCCGTATTGTTTCCATCTCGGTTTAAAGTTGTGCCCCTGCCTCTGCTGGGTCCTAGGGAGGTGCCCCCTGCTCCCACCTGCCACGGCATCTCCTCCCTGAACCAGCCCGGTGGTCTCACATTCACAATGGACAGACCACCCCTCCGGACATTCAGCAGCACCTCGACCATAACACAGGCTTCTATGCACGGTGCTCGGGTCACACGATATCCGTTTCCATGCGTGTTACGTGTGCTGACTCCTCCCGTGTGGGGAGGCAGGGCATCTTAGTGGTACTTGCACATCACTGCTGGAGCTCACTTTCAGTCACATCTCAGGGGCTCTGAGGGGTTGGGAGGGCAGAGGCTGAGGAGCAGGGAGGGCGGCAGGGGAAGGGAACTGGTGATGGAGCGTCTGTGGCCCCCCGGGCTGAGCCGGAGCTCATGTGACAGCCGTCGGGGCGAGGGTCCCCTGGGGCCCATCCGACTGGCTCAGGCGGAGCTGGCCCCACTTGCGCCACCGTGGGTCCGGTCACAGCACACATGACAGGGGAGGCTGCTCCTGGGGCCTCTGCTGGCAGCTGCAGGGCTGAACCCAAAAAGAATGAATAAACGGTTGTGCCTCTCAATACAGTGAAAGTGAAAGTCGCTTAGTCATGTCTGACTCTTTGCGACCCTGTGGGCTATACAGCGGAGAAGGCAATGGCATCCCACTCCAGTACTCTTGCTTGGAAAATCCCATGGGCGGAGGAGCCTGGTAGGCTGCAGTCCATGGGGTCTCCAGGAGTCGGATACCACTGAGCAGCTTCACTTTCACTTTTTACTTTCATGCATTGGAGAAGGAAATGGCAACCCACTCCAGTGTTCTTGCCTGGAGAATCCCAGGGATGAGGGAGCCTGGTGGGCTGCCATCTATGGGGTCGCATAGAGTCGGACACGACTGAAGTGACTTAGCAGTAGCAGGACTATACAGTCCATGGAAATTTCCAGACCAAATACTGGAGTGGGTAGCCTTTCCCTGCTCCAGGGGAATCTTCCCAACCCAGGGATCGAACCCAGGTCACCTTCATTGCAGGCATATTCTTTACCAGCTGAGCCACAGGGGAAAGCCCAAGAATATTCAAGTGGGTAGCCTATCCGTTCTCCAGGGGATCTTCCTGACCCAGGAATCAAACTGGGGTATCCTGCATTGCAGGTGGATTCTTTACCAACTGAGCTATGAGGGAAGCCCATGTCTCTCAATAAGGAGATAATTGAAACTCGTTGGTAAGGCTCTTGCAAAATGTGACTTCTTTGCACACCGTTTGTTTACATCTGTGCTCATGTTGGCACATGTTGCTGTCAGAGCCCTCGAGGCTCCACCAGACAGCACAGTGAGGCTGTTCATGCAGGGCAGGTTCTCTGCAGAAGCACCAGCAGCGTCTCATTTCCACCCCTCACTGCTTCCACCCGTGGGCTTATCTTATCACCTATAAGCCATGCCCCCATCACAGTGATCAGAAATAAATGTGAGTAGTTTCAGAGTCTGGTTGAAATGGAGGCATTTGCCTGTGCCTCAAGCACTCATTGTTTAAAAAAATAAATTTATTTATTTTAATCGGAGGCTAATTACTTTACAATATTGTGGTGGTTTTTGCCATACATTGACATGAATTAGCCATGGGTGTACATGTGTCCCCCATCCCGAACCCCCCTGCCACCTCCCTCCCCATCCCATCCCTCAGGGTCATCCCAGTGCGCAGGCCCTGAGCACCCTGTCTCATGCATCGAAGCTAGACTGGCGATCTATTTCACATGTGGTAATATACGTGTTTCCATGCTGCTCTCTCGCTTTTGACAGGTTTCTGGGGCCCCCGGGGCCGTGTGCCATGTCCAGCTGTGGGCACAGTAGGTCTGTGGACAGTATCCCACAGGTGCAGCCACGAGGCAGGCGAGGTGCTAATGGCAGAGGCCGGGGAGGGTCAAGAAAGGCCTCCCGGAGAGACGCACAAGGGTGAGTCCCAGATCACAGGAGAGTCAGGACAGAGGCCACAGGAGGTAACGGAAACACTGGTCCCCGTGGAGGGTGGGGAGAGCAGCAAGGAGACTGCCTGGCTGGGGCTGGTGCGTTTAGGGAGAGGTGGAGTGACCCTCGGTCAGAAATAGGGAGGCAGGAAGTGCCCACAGGGTGCAGGGTTTCTAAGCTGAGTGAGGATGGGCTTCTCCATCCTATGAGTGGCAGTGGGGCCTGAATTGCATCCTCTCTTTAGAAAGCCCGCAGGAACATGGGCGACCCACCCTTTTCACTCTTTGTGCCATCTTCCATCTTCTAATAAACACCATTCTCTGGAGATTCTAACCTCCTATAAAATATAGACTATATTTTACTAGGTGCCTAGGTATTCGTGAAGGTTTCGTGAGTAGTTTCTGTGTCAGGAAACTCATCAGCTATACTTTAATTTATGTCGACCTTTGAAGAATTAACCAATAAAGTGGTTTAAGACCTTTGAGGGGAAATATTAATATAATACCATCTGATGTATTCAGCAGAGATGGTACATCTCAGAACAGTACACTTTCTGTCTACTTGCTCTAGCAAGCAGCATTTAAAGTTGAGTGTTAATTGTTTGGCTTAAAAGTGTAATTTATTTTTCACTGCTGAATTAGCAATACTTAGGCATATTATGCATGCTTTAGTAAAGAGAGCAGATTAGCTAAGCTTTAGCACATGAATCTGAGAGGTTTGTGTTTGAAATTGAATGTGAACGCAGAAGTGAGCCAACCTGTAACAAAGATGGGGCTTGTCATTACATAAATTAAGCATCTGTTTTGTGCTTTGCTGAAATTATTGAGTTTTATTCATAAAATATTTACACGCTGTATTTAATAGCTGTTATTGCTCGGTGCCAACAGAATGAATTTTCTAATCTCAGGAAGCAAATGTGTCCCCAGCTTGCTCAGTGTAACCCTCAGTGTCCATATGTTCAATTTATTTTTGAATGGTTCATGAACATGGAGACATTTTCTTTTTTTTTTTTTTATGCTGTGATTTAGGGATCGGTACAGCTGTAAATGGAAAGTTAGATGCATTTTTAAATATATTTATTAATTTTTAGTAGAAGAGTTAAAGGAAAAGTTACTTGTGAAATTGCAGCATCTTTTCACAACTTTCAGGGATTCCGTGAATCTTCAGGAATTATATACTCTGTTGTACATTAAAAATGCTTAAGCACATTTGAAAAATTTAGAGGGCTAAGTACTTAAGAATTTCTTCAAATTATTTGTTGTTTTATTAGTTTAGGTTTCCACATAGGGAGAACAATACAGTAACGAACACTGACCATAACGAGTCGCTCACACTGGCCTTCGCTGGGTGAACCCCAGCTTCATTTCCACGTGCGATTTCTCAGGGGTGCTGTGGGGCAAGGGAGAAGGGGCTGCCTCAACTCCTCAGAAATCATAGCAAATCCTCACTGTAGAATATCCTACGATTTTATTTATAGCTTTATTTCACTCTAGGAACATCTATGTAAAAAAATATATAAACTTTAGTAACACAACTGATATTACAGGTAAAAATGACTATAAATTCACAAGGTGGAACATACTCCTGGCTGAGTGATTACTAAAGGAGATGAAATGGCATTTGAATTGTTTTTTTTTTTTTTTTAGGGGCTGTCAAACTTTGAACACCTAGGATATTTTAAGCAGAAAGGCTGAAAATATTGCCAAATGATTCTGGAATCGGGCTCTGGAAGGCAACCATTTTAATTCTGATTCATATACAGATTGTGCAAACTTGGTAAGTTACACAACCTTTCTAAACCTTGATTTATTCGTCTGTACAATGTGAATCTTTATAATGATCTTAGAGAGTTGCTGTGGGTAAAGGATAACTTGGACTTCACTGTCTAATGAGAAGTCTCGGGAATATTCGTAATTTGTTAAGGGCGCAGTGAGGAGATACCCCTCGTCCAAGGTAAGGAGCAATGGCTGCGCTTTGCTGGAGCAGCCATGAGAGATACCCCACGCCCAAGGTAAGAGAAACCCAAGTAAGAGGGTAGGTGTTGCAAGAGGGCATCAGAGGGCAAACACACTGAAACCATACTCACAGAAAACTAGTCAATCTAATCACACTAGGACCACAGCCTTGTCTAACTCAATGAAACTAAGCCATGCCCATGGGGCAACCCAAGATGGGCGGGTCGTGGTGGAGAGATCTGACAGAATGTGGTCCACTGGAGAAAGGAATGGCAAACCACTTCAGTATTCTTGCCTTGAGAACCCCATGAACAGTATGAAAAGGCAAAATGATAGGATACTGAAAGAGAAACTCCCCAGGTCAGTAGGTACCCAATATGCTACTGGAGATCAGTGGAGAAATAATTCCAGAAAGAATGAAGGGATGGAGCCAAAGCAAAAAGAATACCCAGCTGTGGATGTGACTGGTGATAGAAGCAAGGTCCGATGCTGTAAAGAGCAATATTGCATAGGAACCTGGAATGTCAGGTCCATGAATCAAGGCAAATTGAAAGTGGTCAAACAAGAGATGGCAAGAGTGAACGTCGACATTCTAGGAATCAGCGAACTAAAATGGACTGGAATGGGTGAATTTAACTCAGATGACCATTATATCTACTACTGTGGGCAGGAATCCCTCAGAAGAAATGGAGTAGCCATCATGGTCAACAAAAGAGTCTGAAATGCAGTACTTGGATGCAATCTCAAAAACGGCAGAATGATCTCTGTTCGTTTCCAAGGCAAACCATTCAATATCACAGTAATCCAAGTCTATGCCCCAACCAGAAGAAGCTGAACTGTTCTATGAAGACCTACAAGACCTTTTAGAACTAACACCCCCAAAAGATGTCCTTTTCATTATAGGGGACTGGAATGCAAAAGTAGGAAGTCAAGAAACACCTGGAGTAACAGGCAAGTTTGGCCTTGGAATACGGAATGAAGCAGGGCAAAGACTAATAGAGTTTTGCCAAGAAAATGCACTGGTCATAACAAATACCCTCTTCCAAGAACACAAAAGAAGACTCTATACATGGACATCACCAGATGGTCAACACCGAAATCAGATTGATTATATTCTTTGCAGCCAAAGATGGAGAAGCTCTATACAGCCAGCAAAAACAAGACCAGGAGCTAACTGTGGCTCAGATCATGAACTCCTTATTGCCAAATTCAGACTTAAATTGAAGTAAGTAGGGAAAACCACTAGACCATTCAGGTATGACCTAAATCAAATCCCTTATGATTATACAGTGGAAGTGAGAAATAGATTTAAGGGCCTAGATCTGATAGAGTGCCGGATGAACTATGGAATGAGGTTCGTGACATTGGACAGGAGACAGGGATCAAGACCATCCCCGTGGAAAAGAAATGCAAAAAAGCAAAATGGCTGTCTGGGGAGGCCTTACAAATAGCTGTGAAAAGAAGAGAAGCAAAAAGCAAAGGCGAAAAGGAAAGATATAAGCATCTGAATGCAGAGTTCCAAAGAATAGCAAGAAGAGATAAGAAAGCCTTCCTCAGCGATCAATGCAAAGAAATAGAGGAAAACAACAGAATGGGAAAGACTAGAGATCTCTTCAAGAAAATTAGAGATACCAAAGAAACATTTCATGCAAAGATGGGCTCGATAAAGGACAGAAATGGTATGGACCTAACAGAAGCAGAAGATATTAAGAAGAGATGGCAAGAATACACAGAAGAACTGTACAAAAAAGATCTTCACAA
This sequence comes from Bubalus kerabau, assembly GCF_029407905.1. Taxonomy (NCBI): domain Eukaryota; kingdom Metazoa; phylum Chordata; class Mammalia; order Artiodactyla; family Bovidae; genus Bubalus; species Bubalus kerabau. The sequence continues at coordinate 4,878,738 of NC_073644.1, read as the reverse complement.
CCCAGATAATCATGATGGTGTGAACCCTGACCTAAAGCCAGACATCCTGGAATGTGAAGTCAAGTGGGCCTTAGAAAGCATCACTACAAACAAAGCTAGTGGAGGTGATGGAATTCCAGTTGAGCTATTTCAAATCCTGAAAGATGATGCTGTGAAAGTGCTGCACTCAATATGCCAGCAAATTTGGAAAACTCAGCAGTGGCCACAGGACTGGAAAGGGTCAGTTTTCATTCCAATCCCAAAGAAAGGCAATGCCAAAGAATGTTCAAACTACTGCACAATTGCACTCATCTCACACGCTAGTAAAGTAATGCTCAAAATTCTCCAAGCCAGGCTTCAGCAATATGTGAACCATGAATTTCCTGATGTGCAAGCTGGTTTTAGAAAAGGCAGAGGAACCAGAGATCAAATTGCCAACATCCGCTGGATCATGGAAAAAGAAAGAGATTTCTAGAAAAAAACATCTGTTGCTGCTTTATTGACTATGCCAAAGCCTTTGACTGTGTGGATCACAATCAACTGTGGAAAATTCTGAAAGAGATGGGAATACCATCTCAAGAGGCATCTGACCTGCCTCTTGAGAAACCTGTATGCAGGTCAGGAAGCAACAGTTAGAACTGGACATGGAACAACAGACTGGTTCCAAATAGGAAAAGGAGTACATCAAGGCTGTATATTGTCACCCCGCTTATTTAACTTATATGCAGAGTACATCATGAGAAATGCTGGGCTGGAAGAAGCACAAGCTGGAATCAAATTGCCGGGAGAAATATCAATAACCTCAGATATGCAGATAACACCACCTTTATGGCAGAAAGTGAAGAGGAACTAAAAAGCCTCTTGATGAAAGTGAAAGTGGAGAGTGAAAAAGTGGGCTTAAAGCTCAACATTCAGAAAACGAAGATCATGGCATCTGGTCCCATCACTTCATGGGAAATAGATGGGGAAACAGTGGAAACAGTGTCAGACTTTATTGTTCTGGGCTCCAAAATCACTGCAGATGGTGACTGCAGCCATGAAATTAAAAGACACTTACTCCTTGAAAGAAAAGTTATGACCAACCTAGATAGCATATTCAAAAGCAGAGACATTACTTAGCCAACAAAGGTCCGTCTAGTCAAGGCTATGGTTTTTCCTGTGGTCATGTATGGATGTGAGAGTTGGACTATAAAGAAAGCTGAGCGCCGAAGAATTGATGCTTTTGAACTGTGGTGTTGGAGAAGACTCTTGAGAGTCCCTTGGACTGCAAGGAGATCCAACCAGTCCATTCTGAAGGAGATCAGCCCTGGGATTTCTTTGGAAGGAATGATGCTAAAGCTGAAACTCCAGTACTTTGGCCACCTCATGCGAAGAGTTGACTCATTGGAAAAGACTCTGATGCTGGGAGGGATTGGGGGCAGGAGGAGAAGGGGATGACAGAGGATGAGATGGCTGGATGGCATCACTGACTCGATGGACGTGAGTCTGAGTGAACTCTGGGAGTTGGTAATGGACAGGGAGGCTTGGCGTGCTAGGATTCATGGGGTCGCAAAGAGTTGGACACGACTGAGCGACTGATCTGATCTGATCTGATCAGACACAATAATGGCAAGCTTGATAAAATTCACAGATACAAACACATTCATTGGCTTCCCTGGTGGCTCCGTGGTAAAGAATACAGCCGTTAATGCAGGAGATGCAGGAGACATGGGTTTGATCTCTGGTTTGGGAAGATCCCTTGGAGAAGGAAATGGCAACCTACTCCAATACTGCTGCCTGAGAAATCCCACAGAAGGAGGGGCCTGGTGGGCTACAGTCCTTGGGGTTGCAAAGAGTCAGACACGACTTAGCCACTAAAAACCAAGAAACACACACACACACACACACATAAACACCAAAGTTTGTCTAACCCCAATTTTTGTAGAAAGTATCTTCTGAAAAATATATAAAATCAATACCAAGCTACTTATGCCCTAAACACAACTTCTGTCCCACTCCTGTCCCTCTAGTCATCTCCATCTCTTGGGCAAGAGACAGGGACTAAACTCAAGGCTCAGTGTGGTCAGGGGTCTTAGATCAAGAGAAGCATCAGAGGCTGGGGGATGGGGTGTGGACCAGCTTTGAAGGAATAGACACTTGTGTCTTCTCCATAAAATAAATGGTAAACTGCTCGTAATTCTCCAAATACTAAAGATGATTCTGGAGATAAGTGGGTTTTATCAGATTAACTCCTTTGCCAGCCACAGTTATAAACTCTGGACAAAGTATGTACAAAAGCAACTATTTAAACGCTCTTAAGTGTTACCCAAAACAGCAGAAACTGAAGAGAACCGTAGCACTGAAAGGAGCGAACCACAGAAAGGAGATCCATGATTTTCTGTCTTCCCTGTGGGGCACACAGCAGGTTTTCTAGTTCCTGGAGGATAGGGTCCAAGCAGGAGACTGCACTTTAGAGCTAGGAGTTGGAAGTTACATTCGAGGGAATCCAGAGCTGCTGATCTGAAGAGGAGGAATCCCAGCCAGGAGGAAGAAGCCAGCCCCTAACTCTGAGTGCAGACTTCTGTCAAGTCCCTGCCGACTCCTGAACCACACAGACAAGAGATGAGATCTTCATGGTTTTGTGTTAAAGTATACTCCAGGTGGCTCAAAAGTCAGGGGAAATCTTTAGGAGCTGATTGTCAGGGGGAGCCAGAGCTACAGCCCTGGCCAAATTTTAGGAATCTGCTAAATATTTCAGATTTTCCATTAGATCCCAAAGAGAGTTAAGGCCTATGAGTAAGATCGTGCTCTGAGACTGAGATGCTAAGATGTTAAGATGAAGAGGGAAATCAAAATAGACCTATCGAAATAAACTGCAATAACAACCCACTTGCAAGTGATAAGAGATCCACTGATAATTTAATTGCTTGCTAGAAAATAACAATTTTTAGAGAAAAATAACAGAATCTAGAGTCCTTACAAAGTATCATTTGCAATACCTATTACACAATGAAAACAAACAAATTAATTAACTAAACTAAACAAATCAAAACATGAAATTCATAGTGAAGAGAAAAGGCAGTCAATATTTACAGACCTATAAATCTCCCAGATTTTGGAATTGATGAATAACAACCCTAAAATACCTATGCTCGATTTATTAAGGAGACTACATAAAAAATGAATAAAAAGATAAAATAAGTGTAATAATGGAGAATTTAAGAAGAGATATGAGAGCTATAAAAATTATAAATTGGAAAACAGGAAATGCTATAAGTGAAAAATATAATGCCTGAAATATAAAATTCTTCAGATGGATCAGCAGAAGGTGAAACACAGCTGAAGGATGAATCAGTGAACTGGAAGACAGATGAGTGGGAAGTACCCAATCCGGTCACAGGGAGAAAACAGACTAACCGAAAACCAGTGACAATGATGATGAAACCCTAGCGCTTACTGACCCTGGGGACAGCCAGCATGCAGGAACGCTGCAGATCGTGGAAACAACGCTGCCAGCTTAGAATCCAATGTCTACCAAACACGTATTTCAAATATTCAGCAAAACTGAGACATTTTCATATAAGCAAACTTAAAGACTTTGTTGTCAGCAGTCCTGAAATGTAAGAAGTACTTCAGAAAATTCTTCCGCCAGAAGCAAAACAATGTCATGTTAAAATAAGGAGTTATAAGAATGATTGTATATTCTAAACTGGATGTTATAAACATATGTGTAAATACAAAGAAATGTTTTCTTAAGTCTTTCTTTCCTTTTAAATGTCATTTAAAAGTAAAGTGATTCCTTAAAGCAAATAATGGCAACCCACTCCGGTTTTCTTGCCTGGAGAACCCCATGGACAGAGGAGCCTGGCGAGCTACAGTCCCTGGGGTTGCAAAGAGTCAGACACGACTGAGCAACTAACACACAAAGCAAATAATAAAAACTAAAAGAATATAGTTTGAAGCCTGTAACAAATGTAAAGTTGAGATGTATCACAATGCTATGTGTATCCCAAAAGGCAGCCATGTTGTAAGACTCTTACATCAAGTGTATGCTGGGTCATTTGGCAGTGACCATGGCAAGCAAGCTTCATCCCCAAAGCAACCACTTAAAAAAAGGACAAAAATAGCCAAAACAAAATTCAGCACTAAAAAGTACTTGATTATCTGAAAAGAAGGCAGAAAACGAACAAAGAATCAGGGAGCAAAAGAAAACAAATACGAAGTTGGTAAGATTAAATCCAATGCAATCAAGTATCACACTAAATGTTAACAAACTGGATACTAGAGTTAAAGGAAGTGATTGTCAGAATAGGTAAGAAAGCAAGACCAAACTATATGTTATTTGTAGGAGGCACACTTTAAGATGCAGAAATGCCAAGAGTGAAAATATGGAGAATTTTACTCTATAAACACTTAGTATAATGAAACTGGGATAGCTGTACTAATATCCAGGTAAAAAGGGTGTCAAGAAAATATATTTATTTTTAAAGATAAAATCTGACTACACCAAGAAGATATAATAAGGTAACATCAGTGCTTCAAACATTTGAAGCAAAATAGAATTAAATGAAGAAGTAAACAAATCCTCAGTTACAGTTGAAGATTTTAGTATCTCTTTCTTCATAATTAAAACGAGTAAACAGACAAAATCATTAAGCATATAGATGACATCACTGTGAACAACTTGGCCTAATTGATGTAAACAGACCCCCACACAACAATGGCAAGTACATAATATTTTCAAGTGAATAGAACATATACTGATATAGACCATATATGATGACATAAAGCAAATCTCAATAAATGTAAAGGGATTGAAAGCATAGAGTCTGACCTCAACAGAATTATAGTAGAAAACAAGAATGAAATATTTTTAAAATCACCATTTGAAAATTAAGCAAGAAACTTCTAAGAAATATAAAAATTCAACAAAATCTCAAGCAATTAGCACATATTTTGAGCTAAATAATAATGAAAAACAGTATAGCCAAATTTGCAATATCAATAGCAATTTGTAAGGGAAAGTTACTCTTTCCAAAGATTTCTATTATAAAGAATAGGTTTACAATCTAAGATGTATCGTCAGGAGTCATAACAGAAAGAGAAATTAAACAACAACTACAAAATGCTAAAGAAAGAATGTAATAGAATATACAGGATATGCGTGCTTAGTCGTTTAGTCACTTCCCGCTCTGTGACCCCACTGACGGCAGCCTGCCAGGCATCTCTGTCCACGGGGATTCTCCAGGCAAGAATACCAGAGTGCGGTGTCATGCCCTCCTCCAGGGGATCTTCCTGACCCAGGGATCAAACCCAGGCCTCCAGCACTGCAGGTGGATTCTTTACCAGCTGAGCCACCATGGGATCCCACACAGAATATAACGAAGTAGAAAATAAAAATGGAGAAAAGTAATAAAGGCAAAAGTTGTTTTTGAAAAAAATGAAAACTGATAAAACTTTAGCTAGACTAGTGAAGAAAAATGAGATTACACATATCGCAAACTGTGTTCATCAAACCCTGGATTTGCAAGAAGTTAACATATTTTTCCTGAATAAAATGACCAGTTAACCCAGAAATGCTGTTTAAATAATAAGATTTCTCTACCCTAGGTCCTCAGAGTGTCCCTTGTTTTGAAAAGGGGCCTGTGTCCGATCACCCCACAGACAGAAGATCCCTTTGATTTGAACGTAATAGGCATCCTTCTGTGGAAGATCTTCTGGTATTTATGGGACCAGTCAAAGTTAGGGGAACAGGGTTGTGCTATTTCTCTGTAGTTGGGTTAGTGGATGGGTTATGGTGTCCTTAACAGAGAGAAGGAAGCATCAGAGTGACCACTCCTTTTAAAACATTTTTATTGAAATATAGTTGATTTACAACATGTGCCAGTTTCAGGTCCACGGTAAGACACTGAGTCTCTGTGCTATACAGTAGATCACTGCTTATTTTATATATAGTAGTACGTATGTCTGTTAATCACACACTTCCAATTTACTCCCCCTCTTTCCCCTTTGGTAACTATAAGTTGGTTTTCTATGTCTGCGAATCTATTTCTGTCTTGTAAAGAAGCTCATCTGTGTCCTTTTTTAGCTTCATCACATATAAGTGATATCATATGATATTCGTCTTTGTCTGACTTGCTTCTCTTAGTCTGATCATCTTGTAGCTGCTCTTTTGAACAACTTATTCCAGTATTGCTGGTGTTGGACAGAAGATGCGGCTCCCGAGATGGGCCCGAGTGTTGAAGGTGGCTTTGCCCTCTATTAGCTCATGCCAGGGGAACCCTCTGAGGCTCCCACGGGGCCCAGGTGGCCCCTTGTGATGGTACCAACTGGAGAGCCATGCAGCTTATGGAAGTAGCTAAACTCAGCTACGTGGGCACCTGAGCCACCGCCAGTTTGCCTCTCCCTTTCTGGGGCGCCGAGTCAGCTCAGGGATCCACACCCGCATGCGTGACCGCTGGAGCCTGAAAGGACCTTGGAGTGTTTTCCACCTTAAATGTGCAGCAGCTCCACAGAAGAGCGCGGGTGTTGCACTCACATTTCTGCTCGCACACGCACTCATCTGCTCCTGGAGGCACCCCCTTTATTGCTGCTTCCCGCACAGAACTGCGGGTTCATTTGCATTACCTTTTATTTAAGCTGTGCCTTATGACATAAGATCAGATCGAGCTTTTTCTCCCCTAGAACACCTCCTGTATTCTGCATTTGATAATCTTCATTTTAAGACTTAATTCAGCAATTTTATTTGGAATTCATATACCCTTTGTTTCTCTACAGCTGTCTCTGTTCCCCCTGCTGGGGAAGAAACCTGGGCTTATTATTGCTGGGGAGGATGTTTCAGGCTCTCACACACAGACACGCCGGTGTGCTTTTGTCAACAGAGGTGAAACTTTCCAGACGTCATACATATTTTTTATCAGTTTTCTTTCCCCATGTGTGATCTGCAAACTCCAAGCTAATAGTCACCGATTTTACGTCCTCATTTTAAATTATTCATCATGCTGGGCAAGCAGGAAAGGAACTGCTTTTAGGGCCACGTGAGAATTCCTCAGATTTTAGATTCTGAAAAATGACCATGGCTGCTAGATCACAGTAAGTCATTTCCACCAGAAAGCAATTGATGGGGTGAAGTGTTGGGAAAGAACTCCTAAAAAAGCACTGGATTGTTTCTGGGTAAAAAGAACTCTAGTTTCTTTAATTTTAAATTAAATTTTTGATGATTTTTATTGTTTTAATAAATTGAACATAAACTCTCAAATTAGTTTCCCTAAATCCTTAAGGTCTATTTCAAGCACAGTTTATTTTAAAAAATAAATAAAAAGCAATACCCTGTATTTGAATTATCTTCTTGAAAGATGTATTACACTCCTAAGATTTCGGCAGCTGAACAAAATTGTTATTGGGAGGGACGTGTTATGAATGAGATTTCAGAATAATTCTCAAGGTTCTATGACATTGTGTATCCAGTGGAAGAGAACCACTAAAGATGGATGTTTTTACTCCTTGATTCATTCATTTATTCATCATTTTATTCTTTCATTGAAAAGAATGTATTTGAATTCATGTTTTAAAACTTGCTATGGACCTGGCATAAGGGGAAAAAAAAGATGTGGAAACAAACACTTCTCAGAATTCCGGGGTGATTAGGAGGGTTCTAGATGCCAAATGCTCGCTGACTTTTCTAATCTGATAACAGTGGGCCTCTGGGGGGTGGTCCGGGAACCTTCACCTTCACCTCCTTGTCCTCCCTTTAAGCTGCGGACCCCACCCCACCTGCGGTGGCCTTGGTGGTGTGTCCACGTGGCCCCTCCAAGTGGCTACCCAGCCACCGGGATGGGAACCAGCAGGAAGCAGGGGTGCTGGGTGTGTGTCTGCGGCCTCAGGCTCACACTCCAGCCACCTGCCGGGAGGAGGACGGTCCTGGGATCCACCGGGCCCAGGAAGAGAAGTGCATCCCAGGGTCCAGACCCAGGAGCTGGGAGGCGGCCGGAGGCAGAGGGCAGGCTGCGCAGACGCTAAGCAAGGGAGAGGGGTGGTCGTCTCCTGAGTCACGGGTCACACACGACATGCCTGACGTCGCTCAGCCTAGGGTCACCGAGGCTGCTGTCATCTGTGCCGGGAGATAAAAGGAGATGCAACAAATGATAAGAATATAAGCGAACATGACTTAGGGGCCGAAGGTGTCCCAGGCTCTGTTCTAAGCTGACCTGGAGCCTGAATCAGCCCTGGCACGGAAGTGAAGCCTCCTGTCACTGAGGCCGAAGGCAGGCGCCGTGGCAGCCCGGAGCCACATGGCCGGTGGGGCCGGAGCGGGACATCCAGAGCCCGAGCCGCACCTGTGCTGCTGGCGGGCGCCGGTCCCCGTGCCTGCAGAGGGCCTGTCCTTACTCCCAGGCGGGCTGTATCAGCATGGCGGTGGAGCTAAGTCACCGGTGTGGACAGCGTTGCCACTCTCAGCATCTCCGATGTGGCTGTGCCCGTGGGTGCATGAGCTTATATCTGCATCAGTTTATCTCTCTAGAAAGAGACTGCCCTCCTCAGCTGGCATGAAAAGGAGCAAGTCCTTTCTTGCTTGCTGCCAAGACATGTTACTTTCTGAGCCATATCTGTCCTGCTTCTTTGTCCAGTTGTGGTTATATTTCTCAGACATCGTTAATGGAATATATCTGTGGATGCGGATCGATCCATTTGAAATGTTTGTATTTGCCTTTGATGTACTATTACTTATGTTGGTGACTGCAAGGTAGTTATCTAAAGATGGTACAAATGCCCCTAAGTCCAGGCTCTATGTATCTTGCTGTGACATCTGTATCCAAACGTCCAGAACGCAAGGAGCAATCCCGACAAGTAGCTGCAAACGCGGACATCACCCGCTGTGCCTCAAGGGTACGTTTATTCATGGTCTTTTGGCTCCTCTGCCTAATTGCTCTCACACTGCCCTTCGCGTGCTCCTGTGGCCACAGCCTGGCAACACCGCCTGCCCCTTCCATTTTGCGTCTGGTACCTTCTCTCCGCAATGCGGCCCCGGTTCTGTCTCTGAAACACAGCACACTTTTTGTTATACTCGAGGATCAGTGTGAATTAAAACCATCCCTGGAAGGTTGTGCATCGAACCAGGAAGGGATGAATAACTTCCAGCAGACATCCCTATATTTTATGTCAAGGCTCTGTCATGTCGTCGGGAGGAAAATCCATTTAAGGAACTGGCCCTCAGAGGCGGGCCGGATGGCAGCGGCGTGGCAGGCTCCTGTGTGGGGCCCAGTGTGACACCTGACGTTGGCCGCAGTGGAGACACGCAGGGGAGCAAACGTCAGGGCCCCATCAGGACGCCTCGCGCCTCTCGATCACTGCGGGATCCCACAAAGGGCGGCTTTGGGCAGCTCAGGCGACAATTCCATTTGTCCCCGATAGAGTCACTTCTGGCTTCTAAGCTCAGCCCTCGTCCACCCTCCCTGTAAAGTGTGTCCGACTTCTCTGTGTCCTGCAGGGCGTCCACACCACACCCTTCCAGAAAGGACCGCATGCCCACACGCTCCGTGGTGCTTCTCTGAACCGGGGCCCAGCCCTCTTTCCATGCACTGCCTTCACTTGCGAACTCCCTTGTCCTTTTTAATTTTTAATTACCATTGTCTGTTCGCCTTTGTCTTACCCGTGACATCTTCAATTTAAACAGCATCAGAGAGGTTGATGTGAACAGTTTTCTTTTCAGCTTAAGTGACTGCAGCTCGTTGAGTTGTTAATTATGCAGGGAGGTCTGCATGGCTGAGGCTGGTGATTTGAATACGCTCTGATGTCAGGTCTCTGTCTGGGCGGTGGGGCTTGTAAAAGGATTATGATGATGTATATATGGTTCATGGCTAAGTGGGCTAATGAAAGGACCTCATTTAATCAAACACAATTAATTAAATTAACTTATGATATTAACCCATCTTTCCGTGCATGTATAATTTATATTAATTGATTTGCTGCATTCGAATGGACCAATCAGGTGGGTGCCCACAGCCTAAGGAAGAAGGAGGTGTCATTAGCATTACTTTGATGCAAACCATAATTGATGGGTCAGTGTGTTCCGGGGATGTAGCAAAAGCTCTGCTAATTGTCATAAGAAGTTGAAATTGATTGTGTCTGCATTAGTACATAAATTTAAATTGATTAATGTTTTGTTCTAAAATTAATGTCCATTCTGGATGGGTGATACAATGCTTTATTTATTGGATTCATTAATGCAGTCTCAGGAAAAAATAGTGTTGAAGTTAGTAACTGAGTGGAGATCGTTAAGAATGAGCTCAGTGCAACCATCCTGGAGTCCACAGCATTCGCACCCTCGGCCTGCACTTTACAAACGGCCGGGCACAAAGGCCTCTGCTGAGGCCATCCGGGGCCGCAGTGTGATGAAAGCTCTTTTACAGACAATTACGAAGGAAAGCCCCCTAAACGTGCTGAACCATGTGGGGTTCTGGGGGGAGGGAAACGGGGCCTCGTCAGAAACGCGACCCCTTCCCAGAGGAAGCTTGGATGTTAAACACCCTCAAAATTTATACCAACCTCCTCTACAAAAAAGGGAAAACACTTTCAAACTTGCTTGAATTGCAATTTATACTTTACAGCCAGTTGACAGAGATCATGAAATCTGAAATCACAGACGCTTTATTAGAACATAGAATTTAAGCCTCGGCTGCGTTTTTCAAAGATGCTTTTCTGTGGTGACTTTTTATTATGAAGATTCTCTTGTTAATGTGATTTGGAACCTACGTGGGTTTACATTTTAAAAACCAGCTTTGGATTTGGTGGTCTTTCCTAAACTGGCCGCTGAGATTTTAAAGAATAGGCGATAAAACCATTTACATTGTTAACCTAACCTTGAATCTCAGTGATTACTAAAACCACAAATGAATTGAGAAGGGAGAGTCAGAGATCCACTGAAAAATTGGTTTAATTCATTTATAACTCCCTTTTTTTTCTTACCCAGGAAAGCTTAACATCTGCTTCTTATAAACTGATTTAAATAGAAAATGTGCAATGCATCCTTTTACCAAATGGTTCTCTTTTTATTGATGGAATAAAGCAGTTTGCCTCTTCTGGTTTTACTACAGTGCATTCGTGCTCTTAGAAATGGGACGTCTCTGTTTTCACAAGGAAGCATTCTGAACTTCACACGCCAGGGAGGAGATTAGAGCACTCTCTCTCTGCTGCCTTACTGAAGTTTGCAGAGTATTATTTACAGACAGCTTCTTGAGCCTAAAACACTTGAATTATATTCGAATATCACTCCATGTGGTGGCACTATGGAGTAACAAACAATAATTGGTTCTCAGAAAGGAACTTCTTAACTTTCGTGATTGCCTTGATGGATGCTGAGGACTAGTTCTCCATCGTCAGATTTTAAGGACAGCAATTCAAAACTAAGTCATATTATTCCAAGGCAGCAGTGATGGGTTCTATCATAGCTGCAATTGTATGTGCTGTGTGGGGAAATGAGGGCTCTTATTACTCGTTTAAATTATGTTTAGGGCTCCTGCTTTATATATCTGAAATTTATACATGCCTAGTATATGCCATACTCATAAAATATATCTGTATATGTGTCAGCTTATTAAATAGCCAGCAAAAAAAAAAAAACTAGCATGAATTTGAATACTCCCACAGTCTGATTTTATCAAAGCAAAAATGAGAAATAATTCATTGTGTATCCTATTGGAAATATAGCAAGTGAAACCCCTTCTATCTTCTTTAAAAAGTGGTTTCTTTGAGACACACATCCTAGGAAAAGTTATCCTCCCCAATATCAGATGATTTGTCAATGATGGATAGAGCTGGATCCAACTGAATTCCTGAAACCTGGTGAATGGAGGGCAGTACACTGTCTGTGGTCTAATATTTAGGAAAATAACCCCAGAGATGGCTATGGCTTTACCAACTGAATGTTTACAGCATGCTTACTTTAAATTTTTAGCCACACTTACTTTAAATTTTTAGCCATTTCTTTTTTAGAAATATTGTTGTGCTATTGTTTATGATGCTCCTTTAAAACATATAAGGAGAAAAACTGACTGTAGATGTATTCCTGCACATTGGAAATGGCGGAATTCCAGTGAATATCTTGGGAAGCACAGTTTTAAATTTAAATATTTGCTGCCATTTTCTAAGGTTGAGAAGGTAGCAAAGATAGTGATTTAAAATAATATTGTCTTAATTTAGCAGTTTTGTGAATGCGTCACAGATGTTCTAAGAGAAAATTAACATTGTTTTGTTGGAAAAAAAAAAAAAAAAACCCTCTTAACACTATCCAGAACATGGAGGCAGTTGGAATAATTATTTTGCTAATCAGGTGTGGTTTATCCTGAGGCAGAGCAGGGCCCCTTCCATGGGCAGAGTTCAGGGAGCTGGGTGGCCGGGCTGGGGAAGCCGGGAGGGAAGAAGGAACCAAGGCTCCCAAAGACAGCACACTCCCTTTGTTGGTGGGGAAGGGAATCCGGGGTCCTGGGTTCCATGTTATGCTTCAGGCAAAATGCACTGACTTCCAGCTTCAGGCCTGCCCCCAGAACAAGCACTGGTTTTATTAGGAACCGCATTTCCGAGTTATAGGGCTCAGTCCATGCTCACATCCCATCACTTCGTCTTCACGCCCCTGGCTGGCATTCTGTGGTCTGTCTGCATCCCCAGGTGGAGCAATTCTGCAAGCAGTAGGTGTCACTGCAGGCAGTGAGAATTCTTTGGGAGAGCTGCTGAAGGAAGGGAATGATTCCCAAAGTCCAAAGGGAGGAATTATCCTAAAGTCCAGGCAGAGGAGACTGAGAATAGTTTTTAGTGTGTTACCTTGAATCCTGAGTTATTACGGTGTTATGATCAGGTTAAAATGAAACCACTCTTGAAATTCTTTTGCCGTGGCCCAAAGCCTCATATGTACATACCCAGAGTTCTGTCTTAATTCTACAAAGTAGGCAGACCTCCCCGTCTCCACCTCTGGGAAGAGCAGACAGTTCTTAATCTGGGTTCTTCATCTTTTCCGAAAGTGTCCAATCTAGGGTTCCAGGCGAGTGTACCGCTAATCAAAACGCAGTCCATTATCTCAATGATGCAAAGCTAATCCGGGCTTTGGGTTGGACATTTTCAATGCATGTCAGAGAGCGCATCTTGGTTCTGACTTTATTAAACATAAGCTTTTCAGAAAGAGATAGAAAATCTTTTTCAAGGGATGGATACACCATTATTAGGGGTTTATTTTTCAGGACACTGTGAATGTGGAAGCATCGTCCTAATACTACAGACATAAGGGATCAAAGGAATTAACCCCATCAATTGTATCGTGAGCGTTTGCGATTATGACTACACGAGCCAAGAGCACACTTTCATCTTTCCTGTTCGACTCCCAGGTATGGAGCACACTCAGGCTGATGTGAGCGTTTAGATTTTCTTCATTGTCTTCCTGGTTTACATCTCTCGATGCACCGAGGATGAAGTCTCGGCCGTCTGCCTCCACACAGCCCAGTTTTGCTCCTGCAGGACGTGTGGTTTGTATACAGGAGGGTGCATGGTGAGGAATCAGGTCAAGCTCAGCCATGCCTGTGTAAGCCCATCTGTGGATGGGGAACTGAATTTTGTCAGATGCTGATTGCCCTCGAATATACGTATTAATTATTCAAAAATATTTTTAATTGCATTTACTTTGTCCTCAGGCAAGTAACACCTTGAAATGACCCCTTCTTCCTCATAAATGAAAACTGAATTCTCTTGAATTTTCTAGGACATCAACAGCAGATAGAGAAAGATCTGAGCCCTGTCTGACCCTTAGCGTAGAATACCAACATGGTCTTAGAACAGCTCCCCTGGAAAGGGCACTGCTGTGTCAGAGAAGGCTGTCCTTGTTAAATTCCAATCCCACAGGGAACAGGGGTAAGTGTTCTCACTACTCTAAAGCGTTCATAAACTCTAAAGTTGTTTTCATATCTTGTGTTTCCTGGCAACTTTTGTATTTACATCAGTAGTATATTGAAAAAGCACACACTCGTAAATCAGTGACCAAGAAAAGTTTACATAAATTTAAAAAGGTAAATAAACACATAAACATATGATGCCAGAGAAAAAGTAACCATTGTGCCTTATTCTATCTTTTATTTTTGTACTAAATTAAATATTTGGCTGTTCTTCATACCTTCATTTTAAAAAATTTTTTTGAAGTATAGTTGATTTACAACATGGTGTTGGTTTCTGCTGTACAGCGATGTGATTCAGTTATACATATATATACGTTATTTTTCTCATTTTTCAATTATCATTTATCACAGGATATTGAATATAGTTTCCTATACTATATAATTGGAGAAGGCAATGGCACCCCACTCCAGCACTCTTGCCTGGAAAACCCCACAGACAGAGGAGCCTTGTGGGCTGCAGTCCATGGGGTCGCTAAGAGTCAGACACGACTGAGCGACTTCCCTTTCACTTTTCACTTTCCTGTATTGGAGACGGAAATGGCAACCCACTCCGCTGTTCTTGCCTGGAGAATCCTAGGGACAGTGGAGCCTGGTGGGCTGCCATCTATGGGGTCGCACAGAGTCGGACACAACTGAAGCAACTTAGCAGCAGTAGCAGCAGCATACCATATAATAGGAACTTGTTATCTCTACTTGCATTTTTAATTGAAATATTACTTTAAAAATAGGATGCTACCACAGGTGAAGAATCTAAATTCCATGCTTAATTTAGGACACTCTGCAATATGACTCGGAATTTGAATTTTGTACACTGACACGGAATCCAAGCTCAATCCAAGGGATTTCTAAAGGGGCATATTTTTATGATCACCGGGACTGTTTGCCTGAATATGTGACATAGACAAGGCGCCCTGTTGAAATAATTTTCTTATCAGCCTGCCTAGTGGGGAAGATCTTTATTTCTCAGCAATGAGGAATGATCCATAAGGATAGTTAAGCTGAGGGGAAGGCTTTTATTTCAATGTGTTAATAATAATGCTATGATTAATTAGTATTGCTTGCATGGAGAAGGGATTGTTTTAAAGGGTCTTTCATGTTCTTTTCTCATCAGTATTAACCTTGTAATAGTAATGATCCCAGAGTCTCAATATAATTTTAGGTAATTTTTATATTTCTAGAAATTGACTTCTTTCAGTCATTTGTCATAAAATAAGCTAATGAGTTATAAGAAACCAGATGGATTTTAAATGCAGACACATGGAGAAACAACAAGACAAAGATGCCCACGGGCCTCACAGTAGGTTAAGGTCCAAGGGGCCACTCAAGCTTTCCCAGAACCTCTTTATGGAGTTTCCTCCTCAGGGTGTGCACAAGAGACTAGGGTGGAGCTTGTATTAACATGAAAAGAGAAGTCCTGTAAAAGCTCAGAAAATAGTATTTGGTTTTTTTAATGCTGATGCTAAGAAATTGATAAAGCTAGTAACGTTCTACGTTATTAAAAACTCAAACTAAAAGCCAACTAGCAGGAAATCTTAAAAAGTCCCTAGGTTATTAATGTCATTTCTTTCATGCTTCCTGCAAAAGACTAATTTGTTGTGGGGAGAGCTGACAATATAGTACGTAGTTTGAAAAATTGCAACCAAATGCTGCCATTTCTCTAAGTATGTCCTCTGATGTTGATGAATCTTTTGGATTTTGTAACATTTACAAATAAGGGGACACGCAAATCTCACAATGTCGGTGGCACAGGCCGTAGGCATTACTGTATTATATGCACACACAGCCCCAGACACGCCCACGTGGCACACGAGTGTTTAAGCTGTGATTCTGCTATGGGACTTGGGCGTTTATGCCCAACACACAGCCACTGTAACCACCGTGACATTAAGCACCATCCTCATCTCTGACTGTCTGTGAAAGTCGTTCAGTTGGATCCGACTCTTTTCGACTCCATGGAATCCTCCAGGCCAGAATATTGGAGTGGGTAGCCTTTTCTTCTCTAGGGGATCTTCCCAACCCAGGGATCAAAGCCAGGTCACCGCATTGCAGGTAGATTCTTTACCATCTGAGCCACACGGGGAAGCCCAAAAATACTGGAGTGGGTAGCCTATGCCTTCTCCAGCAGATCTTCCCAACCCAGGGATTGAACCCAGGTCTCCTGCATTTGCAGGTGGATTCTTACCATCTGAGCCACCAGGGAAGCCCATCCTCACCTCTACCAAGATGCTATTTCCCTCTGTCCTTGCTCTCGTGTCTCAATTTTATGAAAAATCTGACTACATTTTACTATAGTTATTTCCTTCAAAAATGTTGTGCTAAATTTACCATTTGTAGTGTTTAAAATTGTGTTTCTATGAATACTACACATAACTAGATGTGTAAATGATAATTACAGAGTTCTTTTGTCTCTCCAGGCTGAAGTGTGGGGACAGAAGCCAGGCTGTTCTAGTGTATGTTTTTCTGCAGACAAAAATGAGTGATGTTTTGTCTAATGTTATTGTTCTATTCTCTGTGACCCTATAGACTACAGCACGCCAGGCTTCCTATTCTACACTATCTCCCGGAGTTTGCTCAGATGATTACAAAAATCATAAATCTTTATTATCCTAATATAAAAGTGTTAACATTAAAAAAGACCTCCCAAATAAAAACATAAAATTAAAATAAAAAAATAGTTTCGAGAGTACATGTGTATTTATGAGCCTTTTGGGAAAAGTATGACATTGGAGTTTTCCCTCTGACTCATCATTATTTAGAGACATGCAGGGAAAAAAAAAAGAATTTCTTTTCTTATTTAATCTACCAGCTCAACTTTCACTTATTTTTTCCAAGTGATAATCATAGGTTAAAGAACAGAATTTTTAAACTGATACTTGGTCTGTGTACTACCCAGTAAGGTTTGTATTCATTTCCAAGTCTCATGGCTAGTGAGCAAAGAGATTAGTCCCAAGTGTAAAAATTGGTTTTCTGTATAAATTGGCCCCAAAGGGAAATTTTCCAGATCGGTTTCTTGTTACTTGACATGAACCGGTCAAAATCATATTTGTCCCCGTGTCATGTTACTTTAGCGGGGTGAGTTAAGGGAACAGGTGCCCCTTTGTATTGATCAGTGATCAAGGCAAAGAGCTCTGATTAGAGGTTGAAGGGGACCAGGAAGGGTGAGAAATGGAGTGCTAGCTGGACAGGTTATTGATGACGGCAATAACCGCGCAGGGCTCCCGCACCGAGGCTGTGGACTCGGCTGGATGAGCGCGTAAGGACAGAGACGTGGACCGACAACATGAAGAAGTATGGAGCGCAGCTCCTCACCTGGCAGAGTTATTAAAGTTCATTGAAGGAAGATGAACTGTTTCAATATGTTAAACACTCGAGGCTGTTAAGAGAGAGTTGCTGTCACCAGGAACGCCGTTGTTTGGGGAGCTTTTGTTGTCTTTTTTCCCTCCTTTTGGAAATTTGAAAGTGTGTTCACTTCTGTATCTTAGCTCTCTGCACAGGCTTTGGGAAAGCAGAGAAACAGCCTCTCTGCATGGACGCGGTTAGCCTCCAATTTCTGTAAGCTGCAGTTCAGCAGGGAGCCAACAGAACATAAGATGGGCTGGGTGAATATGCTTAAAACATTATCTGCTCATCCCTCTGCTAGGGCATCCTCCCCGAGCTTGGTCCACACAAAGACCTCCACATCATCAGTCAGGCATGAGGAGCTTTCCACGCTTCAACCTGGAATCAAGAGTCAGAAATAACCAACATACTGTGGGGTCAGAAAGCACAAATTTAAATTGCCCTAATGCCATTAATTTGGGAGCCACAAAGGTTAAGAAAAATCAGTCAGTCAGTTCAGTCATTCAGTCATGTTTGTCTCTTTGCATCCCCACGGACTGCAGCACACCAGGCTTCCCTGTCCATCACCAACTCCTGGAGTTTGCTCAAACTCATGATGCTCAAAGTCAGTGATGCCATCCAACCATCTCATCCTCTGCCGTCCCCTTCTCCTCCCGCCTTCAATCTTTCCCAGCATCAGAGTCTTTTCTAATGAGTCAGTTCTTCATATCAGGTGGCCAAAGTATTGAAGTTTCAGCTTCAGCATCAGTCCTTCCGATGAATATTCATGACTGATTTCCTTTAGGAAGGACTGGTTGGATCTCCTTGCTGTCCAGGGGACTCTTAAGAGTCTTCTTCAACACCACAGTGCAAAAACATCAATTCTTTGGCACTTAGCTTTCTTTATAGTCCAACTCTCACATCAATATGTGACTACTGGAAAAACCATAGCTTTGACTAGATGGACCTTTGTTAGCCAAGTAATATATCTGCTTTTCAACGTGCTGTCTGGGTTGGTCATGGCTTTTCTTCCAAGGAGCAAGTGTCTTTTAATTTCATGGCTGCAATCACCATCTTCAGTGATTTTGAAGCCCAAAAAATAAAGTCTGTCACTGTTTGCACTCTTTCCCCATCTACTTGCCATGAAGTGATGTGACCAGATGCCGTGATCTTGGCTTTTTGAATGTCGAGTTTTAAGCCAACTTTTTCACTCTCCTGTTTCACTTTCATCAAGAGGTTCTTCAGTTCTTCTTCGTTTTCTTCCATAAGGGTGGTGTCATCTGTGTACCTGATTTTATTGATATTTCTCCCAGCAATCTTGACTCCTGCCTGTACTTCATCCAGCCTGGCATTTCATATGATATACTATGCGTATAAGTTAAATGAGCAGTGTGACAATATATAGCCTTGACTTATTCCTTTCCCGATTTGGAACCAGCCAGTTGTTCCAAGTCTGGTTCTAATTGTTGCTTGTTGACCTGCATACAGATTTCTCAGGAGGCAGGTCAAGTGGTCTGATATTCCCATCTCTTTAAGAATTTTCCACAGTTTATTGTGATCCACACAGTCAAAGGCTTTGGCATAGTCAATAAAGCAGATGTTTTTCTGGAACTCTCTTGCTTTTTCAATGATCTACCGCAGGCTGACAATTTAATCTCTGGTTCCTCTGCCTTTTCTAAATTCACCTTGAACATCTGGAAGTTCACGGTTCACATACTTTTGAAGCCTGGCTTGGAGAATTTTGAGCATTGCTTTGCTAGCGTGTGAGATGAGTGCAATTGTGCGGTAGTTTGAACATTCTTTAGCATTGCCTTTCTTTGGGATTGGAATGAAAACTGACCTTTTCCAGTTCTGTGGCCACTGCTGAGCTTTCCAAATTTGCTGACATACTGAGTGCAGCACTTTCACAGCATCATCTTTCAGGATTTGAAATAGCTCAACTGAAATTCCATCACTTCCACTAGCTTTGTTCGTAGTGATGCTTCCTAAGGCCCACTTGACTTTGCATTCCAGGATGTCTGGCTGTAGGTGAGTGATCGCACCATTGTGATTATCTGGATCATGAAGATCTTTTTTGTATTGTTCTGCGTATTCTTGCCGTCTCTTCTTAATATCTTCTGCTTCTGTTAGGTCCACACCATTTCTGTCCTTTATTGTGTTCATCTTTGCATGAAATGTTCCCTTAGTATCTCTAATTTTCTTGAAGAGATCTCTAGTCTTTCCCATTCTATTGTGTTCCTCTATTTCTTTGTGTTGATTACTGAGAAAGGCTTTCTTATCTCTCCTTGCTATTCTTAGGAATTCTGCTGTTGTTTGGAACTAAGGCCATTAATTTGGGAGTCACAAAAGTTATGAAAAATAACTACATTTTTTGCATTTTATTTTTATTTTATATTGGCATACAGTTGATTAACAATGTTGTGTTAGCTTCAGGTGTATAGCAAAGTTGTACATATACATATATCCCATATAGGTTATAACAGAACATTGAATATAGTTCCTTTTGCTGTATAGTAGGTCCTTGTTGATTATCTATTTTGTATATAGTAGTGTACATATATATGTTAATCCCAAATACCTAATTTACCCACCCACCCTGCCACTGACATATCCCTTTGGTCACCATAAGTTTGTTCTGTGTCTGTGAGTCTGTTTTTATTTTGTAAACAAGTTCATTTGTATCTTTTTTTCCCCCTAAGATTCCACAGTTGAGTGATATCACTTAAGTGATAGCATATGATATATGTTTTTCTCTGTCTTACTTCACTTAGTGTGATAATCTCTATGTCCATCCATGTTGCTGCTAATGGCATTATTTCATTCTTTTTTTATGGCTGAGTAATAACTCCACTTTTTTTTCGAGTACAGAGAGCTCTAAATTAAGAGACAGGCAACTCTCAATATCAATTTTGCTTCAGGGTTAAGCTTTCTTTGTCTGCTGAAAGGTCACGGCAGGATTCAATGTTTTTAATCCTTCTTCAGTGTAATGATATTTTAGGAGATGTTTGCAAACGTGTAACCAGCTCCCCTACTCAGAACAGCATTTGTTTTTAGCATCTGAATCAACCCTACTGGCTGTCTGTTGGCAGTATTAGGGTATTAGTGCTGGACGAGAGTTGGACCCTGGGATCGGGGGAGGGGGAGGGTGGTGGGGGAGGGGGGGAGGATGGTGGGGGAGGGGGGACAGTGGCAGTCAGTGCAAGTCATTGCCGTTTGTAATTGCAGGTACCAACTGGGCATTTCAAGGAATTCTTCTGTTCCAGCCCCGGTTTTGTGCCCATCTGGTAGTAGAAAGTGACTCAGCAGACCTACTCGCCCTGTGAGCTCGGCCAGAGGATGAGAGCTGGCTCACCGGCTGGCTGGTTTCCATTCATTCAAATCTGTGCTGTCTCCAGAGCTGCGCATCATGTGTTCTAGCACAAAATCTGACATTTCGTATGATTTTCCTTCTTCCAAATTGGCTGGCAGATTCATTCCATAGGCTCTTCTTGAATACATATACATGAAGTCATGTGTTGTATGTCTACAAGCTCATGTGCTGTGTGTCTATGCAGTTGTGTGTTGTGTGTCTATGAAGTCAGGTGTTATGTGTCTATAAAATTGTGTTGTGTATTATGAAGTTGTATGTTGTATGTCTATGAAGTTGTGTGTTATCTGTGAAGTTGTATGCTGTGTGTCTGTGAAGTTATATGTTGTGTGTCTATAAGATTATGTGCTGTGTGTCTGTAAAATTGTGCTGTGTTTTATGAAGTTGCGTGTCTGTGGAACTGTGTGTGTGTCTATGAAGTTGTGTGATATGTGTCTATGAAGTTGTGCGTTGTGTATCTATGAGGCTGTGTGTTGTGTGACTATGAAGTGTGGTTTTGTGTCTTTGCTACACTTGCTACACAAGGGTGTGTTTTGCTCAAGTTGGACAAAGCAGTATTCTAATTTGCAATAGTACTTGGCATTTTTTTCCCTCCTTTTTCTTAAAAAAAAAAGTATCTAAATTTTAAAAAATGACTTGAAACTTGTGAGATGGTTTTGCAGGACATTGACTCCCAATTTAGACTCCCAGTTTCTTTGATCAGCTCCCCATCTCTAAGGTAGAACTGGTCTGTGGAGTCTATTCCACGCTGGCCCCAAACTCATATAAATAACCTAATTTAACGCCATTTTCTGTCCTAGAAAAATAAAGCATGTCCCTGCTCAGTGAACCCGAGAGCAGCAGCTCTATTTAAACATGTTTATCGCCAGCATCACTTAACCGCTGTGTAGACTGGGCCTATGGAGGGGCTGCACACCACAGTTCGGAATCATCTCATTACGGCTGGGCTGGGAAGCCCAGGTGGGGAGTGGCTGCCGTCAGCCGCAGTAATTACCAGGTGGTTAGAGACCAGCTCCCCCACCCAGTGCCACGTGGGCTCTCGACTGGGGGTCCCTGCAAAATTGATTCCTTCCAGGAACAGGGTGCTCAGATGCCACAACCCTTTGAATGTCTTCCACATGAAAAGCGAGCCAGTGGTAAAGCTGGAGAGATTTTGTTCTATGGAAGTATTGCTTGTGCAACATGAGATGAGTACTTGCGAAACTCAGGTCCCCTCTGTTATCTTTTACAAGCTAACCCACCTCCTCCTTGAGATGAGGACCCTGAGTGCACACAGGCTCACCCTCCTGCTCACGGTCATGCCTGCTGCGTAACTGACACTCAGTAACTGGGCCCAGGATGCTGAGCTTGCACGTCAGACCTGGCCTCTGCGAGGAGACTCCCCAGCCCAGCCTCCATCTCTCAGAGCACTCGGCACTGCTGGCATCTTCTGTCGCTACCCCTGATGGCCGGTGGACGGTCTGTTTCTGCACCAGAGAGCAAGCCCTGCATTGGAAAGGACTGTGTCAGATTGTTCCACAGTTGGAAAGGCAGAGTCTCTAAGACTGCCTGACACATAAGAGGGGCTCAATAAACCTTCTTAGTTGGATAAAGGAATGAGTCATCTAACTTGTGAGATAAACCTGCAGAGTAGTCGGTATTATCCCCACTTTATAGATGAGAACAGTGAGGCTCAAAGACACAAATGTGCTCAAGGTCACACTTCTTCTCTCTTACCTTCTGTTTTGAAGATTCACACTGTCAATTCTCCATGCCCTAAAATGATCACACCCATTTGAGGTGTTTCACTTTGACCATGTCATTCCTTGTTAATTTGTTGTTTGTCCTGTAAATATTGTAATCCTATGACTTCACCACACGTTCAAGGTTAAATGATTTTATGAAGTGTGAAATTAAAACCTTGGATGTTCCCATAGATTAAAGACCCTGCTAAACGGCTATAAAGAAATAGAGCCATGAGGTTCCCTTTCTCTTCTGGGTGCTTTTCTCATGGGTTGTCATCACCCAGGCCTGGAACGAGTACTTTTTCC
This sequence comes from Bubalus kerabau, assembly GCF_029407905.1. Lineage (NCBI taxonomy): Eukaryota > Metazoa > Chordata > Mammalia > Artiodactyla > Bovidae > Bubalus > Bubalus kerabau. The sequence goes on along the minus strand of NC_073644.1, from coordinate 4,856,131 downwards.
ATGGCTGAATTGAATCCTAACTCTACAAGATCATAATCTCACAAATTTAAGATAGATTTACAAGACTTTCACAATCATACAATTCCTTTTTCTCCCACTAATGTTTGACTACTAAGGAGAAGGCAATGGCACCCCACTCCAGTACTCTTGCCTAGAAAATCCCATGGACAGAGGAGCCTGGTGGGCTGCAGTCCATGGGGTTGCTGAGGGTTGGACACGACTGAGTGACTTCACTTTCACTTTTCACTTTCATGCATTGGAGAAGGAAACAGCAACCCACTCCAGTGTTCTTGCCTGGAGAATCCCAGGGACGGGGGAGCCTGGTGGGCTGCAGTCTATGGGGTCGCATAGAGTCAGACATGAATGAAGTGACTTAGCAGCAGCTGAAGTAACTTTTTAATATCATATAATAATAACTTATAACTATTAATAGTTATAATTACAGTTATTATAATAACATAATAACTATTAATATGTTTTAGCTTTAAAACAACAAAAGCACCCTGATAGAGCTCCATTTCGTCTGGTGTATTTATTGCCCTTCTCAGTTCACACGTGTGCTGCACACAGGCGAGTATGCACACACACACATGTGCACACACACAGACACACATTTTTTTTTTCTTTCTTTTGGCCGTGTGGTTTGTGAGATCTTCATTCCCCCACCAGGTACTGAAGCCAGGCCCTCAGCACTGAAAGAATTATGTCCTAACCACTGGGCCACCAGGGAGTCCCATAATTTGTTCTTATTTGTGCCTTTTCTCCTAAACATCTTAACCTAAGTATGTGTTATTTTTCTTAAGAATCTTACAAATTTTAAGGTTGAATAGCTTAATAATGGTTTTTACCAAAGCCATTAACCTATTCTCACATTCTTCCCATGAATGTTCCTTGCTACTTTTTGAGTGATAATACACAGTTCTCACTCTTAAATATTTTACTATGATCATTTATAGGAAGAAGTGGCTTTTGGAAGCAGGTTTTCAAACCACAGAGGATCGGAAGTGCCCATGAGGGTGGGCAGGGGAGCCGTGGGTGGACGTGGCCCAGCCAGGGGCAGATGGCCTATGAGTTGTAACCACCGTCACCTTCCGGGATGGCTTTCCTGGTGAAAACCAAACCGTGAGCTAGAATTCTGTTCCCTGGAGACAGTAACTCTGAAGAAGCACCTTCTCTTTCAGCTCTAAAGGAACGTGTTCACTTCGCACCTTGTGGTGAGAGTAGCTCTTTATATTTCCAGCTCACCTTACACATGACACTGTATCTCATTTCAGTAGTTCTGACACCTCCAGTAATGCTACACGGGATCATACCACCCCTTGATTAAACACAGAAACATCTGTTTCACATGGTGTTTGTTTTTCTGTGCTTCTGGTGACCTACTTCACATATTCCAAGAGTGGAAGTGATTCTTTAAAGGAGAGGAAGGTGAGAGGGCAAAGAAATTCAAAGGGAAAAGCAGAAAAACACAGAAGTAAAACCCTGATGCTTCCACGGGTGGGAATGGACCACCGTCACGAGAGACCTGCCACGTGAGCACTCAGCATCCCCGCATGTCAGCCGCATGGACCCTTCCCCGCCCTGCTCTGGAATCTGCTGGCCTCTGCGGTCACTGGCAGTCTTGTCCCGGGGCTGAGCAATCTGAGAGAGGGCGCTGGATCAACCCACAGATAGAGATGGTCTCATCCATAAACCCTAAAGCAGAACACTTTAATTAACTTTGATTAATAATGTAGGGGCTTCCCAGGTGGTGCAGTGGTAAAGAATCCACCTGCCAATGCAGGAGATGCAAAAGATGAGGGTTCGATCCCTGGGTTGGGAAGATCCTCTGGAGAAGGAAATGGCAACCCACTCCAGCATTTTTGCCTGGATAATTCCATGGACAGAGGAGCCTGGTGGGTTACAGCCCTGGGGTCGCAGAGAGTTGGACACAACTGAGCAACTGGAAAATGAGGAAATCCATTTCAACATGTCTTTTACGGATTTTGAAACTTACCAAAAAATAGGGAATAGTTATGTTCCCAGTGCCCTGGATGTGGATAACACACGCCTTGACATTGATTCTGTGCAGTGCTGGGCACCCAGAGAGAGTCGGAAGAGAGACAGGACTCCATCTCAGCCACGGGCCGTCTCAGTCAGATGCAGCTCCAGCGACCGGTGGTTATGACTTTGGTCCTCTTTCCTCTTCTCTTCTTTTCCTGGGATAAAACATGGAATTCCCGAGATCAATGCCCCTGAACTTTAAGGCTAGTGTTTCCATATAATCACTAAAATTAAACACTATGCTTTGCCTGAAACATTAAAAAAAAATAGAGAGAGACAACACTGTTACAACCAACCTGCCCCTGGCCCCACTGCACACCCAGCACCTTCATCTAAAAAGATGCTTGGCTTTGTGCTATCCCCCTGGGGGTGGGGGGGCGCTGCACCCAGGGGATGTGTTTTCAGGAGTCCCAACATTCTAATCTCCAAAGTGAGGGCAGAACTGCCAGCCTCAGACTTCAAAGAGTCAGGGCCCTGGGCCTCCCAAAGTGATGTGTATACAGAAAGGACTTCCCACTTCCTTGATCCAACTGAAGCAAGATCTCTGGCTCCTTCTCTCTTACTATTTATGACATGCTTCGCTTGTGTGGCTCAGCTGGTAAAGAATCCACCTGCAATACGAGAGACGTGGGTTCGATCCATGGGTTGGGAAGATCCACTGGAGAAGGGAAAGGCTACCCACTCCAGTATTCTGGCCTGGAGAATTCTATGGACTATATAGTCCATGGGGTCACAAAGAGTCGGACATGACTGAGCTTCTTTCACTTCACTTCATTTACGACACTGAGCCATTCATTTTTTCATTCATTCAGTAAACACCTGTTTCTACCCAGGCCACACCCTGTGTTGAAAGAGCCCAAGCCCCAGCCCTTCACAAGTTTCTGTTCCCTGAGTTCACAGGAGCTTCTGCTTCTTTAACAAAGAAGCTCTGATAAACTAATTCCTGATGAGGTGTTAATTACTGATAAGCACTTAATGTGTGAGGCTTCTTAAGATTTTTGCATTTTAACAGGAGCCATTTCTTAACTGAAAGAAATGAATTTCTAATGGTGGTAGCTCCAGGGTGCTAAAAGTAAAATTTCAGGAGGAATGAGGGTGCTTCTAGCTGATCCAAAAGGCATTTCTAGTGCTTTCTCTGTCCACATTTAAGGCTGGATTTTTAAAACACAGAAACATCTTCATACAGATTCTGTTCATTCTTTTGCTCTCATAAACTGAACCCAGGTTTTAAGCTACAAAGATGCGTGGTCACAGTCTTAGGTGAGGGTGTGGCCAGACATGGTTATATAATCAATGAACTGTGAAGTGTTTTCATAGACGTTATAATCTGTGTACGTACGTACATAAAATACAAAATGAGGAGGATAAAACAGAGGATGCATTTCGGAGAAGGAAGGGTGGCGGCGATGGGGGCCAAGTGTGCTGAGACCCAAGGTCATGGGTCATGACCCAAGCCTGTGGTCACGCTGCGTGGCTCTGGCTGAGGCAGGGTTTGTAGGAGAGGGTGGGTGAGGATGGGCCTGTGCTTTCCATGTGCTGCTATTGCTCAATCACTGAGTCCTGTCTGACTCTGCAACCCCATGGACTGCAGCACGCCAGGCTCCCCTTCCCTCCACTACCTCCCAGAATTTGCTCATATTCATGTCCACTGAGTTGCTAATGTTATCTAACCAACTCATCTCCTTGTGCTCATTTTAAAGATCAGGAAACTTACATGGGTCAGTCGTGGAAGGACACGTGGGCCCCGGTGAGCCTTGGGAGCTGCAGGCAGAGCGTCTCCAAGAGCCTGGGCCTCGGAGCCCCCGGACCCCTCTGCCGTCACCCTGGGCCACTCCTGACCTCAGCCCCCAGGGTGGGCCAGGCTTCTCCCATCACCTGCTCCCGGCTGAGGACGGCGTCCCACCTGCCAGGCAAAAGAAGAGGCCCCGGGGGAGCATCCCACCGCGGCAGCTGGGGCCCCTCATGGGATTTGGACAGATGGGATGAAGTGTCTGTTTTGGGGGGACTAGAGCACAGAACTGTGAAGGATGCAGAGAAGAGAGGTGGGGAGAGCTGCAGGCGCCATGACAAAGTGACAAAAGAGACAAGACATGACACAGTCCACACGTGGGCTCAGCTGTGTTCCTCTCTTCCTCAGGACTCCAACGTGGTCCAAGCCCAGTGCCTGTCTGAGTCCTGGCCCAAGGCGGGGAGACCATGTATCTATCAGGACCCTTGGATGGCTGGTCCATGTGCATTTTTTCATAACATCCAGTAATAATGTCAAATGTTTATTTATATATATCCTGCATCTCAGATTATTTAGATCTTATTTAGCACCTAATTTATCTTATTTAGGTCCTGATCCAAGGTTATTTAAGAGGAGAGCTGAGCATCACCCAAGGCTTCCCCATCGTCACTGCTCTGCTTGTGCACAGGGACGTTTGGGTGATTCTAAGTTCTTTCTTAGAGGTGGCTTCCACAGGTGCATGGAGGGAGCTCGAGCAGGAGCGGGCTCAGTTGTGAAACTCCTTCATTACCCAAGACACAGCGTTTCTCATTATAAGGTAAGGAAGACTGGGTGACATGAATTAAAGCAAAATAACAGTGAATTAGCTGAGTTCAAAGAGAAAGTGTGGCTTGCTGGGCCATTTGTTGCAGAGTTGAAATCACCTGTGTTTCAGGGCATGCTGAGCCACCCGTGGGTCTGGGGCCCGGGGGATGCTGAGCTGTGGGTGAGTCTGGGGGCCTGGGGGATGCTGAGCCACCCAAGGGTCTGGGGGCCCGGGGGATGCTGAGCCACCCAAGGGTCTGGGGGCCTGGGGCATGCTGAGCCACCCAAGGGTCTGGGGGCCTGGGGCATGCTGAGCCACCTGAGGGTCTGAGGGCCCGGGGGATGCTGAGCTGTGCGTGGGTCTGGGACCTGGGGGATGCTGAGCCACCTGAGGGTCTGGGGACCCCAGGGGATGCTGAGCCACCCGAGGGTCTGGGGGCCCTGGGGATAATGAGCTGTGGGCAGGTCTGGGGGCCTGGGGGATGCTGAGCCACCTGAGGGTCTGGGGGCCCAGGGGATGCTGAGCTGTGGGCAGGTCTGGGGGCCTGGGGGATGCTGAGCCACCCACAAGTCTGGAGGTCCGGGACTCTGCAAGCCTCCTCCCGCTAATTCCGAGTAAGGATGGCTCCGGAGTGCAGGGTGCTCCTTCTGCTTGTCGTGTGGAGAACATGCCCCTTGGTCCATGATTCCAGTGTTCTGTTACCCAACTTCTACCCAGTCAGCATTCTGATGCTCTCCAAACAGAGATTTCAAAGGCCAGTGAGGAAGTGGAGGAGAGCAGATAATTTGCAAGTCTCCTCGTCCATTTTTTATCAAATCAAACCACACTTGCTCAAGTCAGCAAGTGCATGCCTTTTGAAGAAGCAGCATCTTCAGCATTTTTGTTTTACTTTTTTTGTAACCAATTGCTCATGAGGATTTCTTGGTGACGAAACTTGTACCTATTGATTTCCCTGTGGAGGACCTTCTCTGCTACTGTGGATGCATATGTATGTGTGCCCAGGGATGTGTGTGTGTGTTTACATATGTGTGTGCCCAGGGATGTGTGTGTGTTTACACATGTGTGTGCCCAGGGATGTGTGTATGTGTGTGTGTGTGTGTGTGCGCGTGCCTGTGTGTGGAGGAGGTGCAGAGAACGTGCACTCCGTGTGCTGGTCTAGTCTCTGTCAGGGCCTGCCCCTGCCCCAGCACGGCCGTGGCCCCGGGGGCACAGGGATGTGTGTGTGCGTGTGTGCACTCTGTGGGCTGGGCTAGTCTCTGTCAGGGCCTGCCCCCAGCAGCACGGCTGTGGTCCCCAGGGGCACAGGGCCAGGCCTGCTGTGCCCCATGCTCTTAGGGTGGCTGCACCTGTGGCCAACACCCAATCCGCGGAGGCTCTGATTCCATTCGTGACCTGAGGACGTCAGCACCAACTAGGGTATGATAATGAGACTTAGAAAGGCAGGACTTGGCTGATGGTGGTGGAAGGGTATGGACGTCCAGTTATAAGATGGGTCAGTCCTGGGGATGCGGTGTCCGGCGTGGGGACAATGGTAATCCGTGCCCTGCAGCATATTTGAAGTTTGCTGAGAGAGTGGGGACTTGCCTGGTGGTTCGGCAGTACAGAACCTGCCTGTAATACAGGAGAATTGGGTTGGATCCCTGGATCAGGAAGATTCCCTGGAGGAGGGTACAGCTACCCACTCCAGTGTTCTAGCATGGAGAATCCCACAGTCGCCGGGGTCACGGAGTCAGACCCGACTGAGACACTAAACCACCACTGCCAAGAGAACAGATCTTGGGAGTCTTTGTCGCAAGAAACAACAGTTTGTAACAATGTGTGGTGATGGATGTTAACTAAAACATACTGTGGAGATTGTTTCGCATCCGATCCTGACGTTCTGCATTTTAAATGTAGTCAGTGTCACATGGCATTTGTATGTTCAGTGTCACATGGCGTTCATGTGTCTGATGTCACGACATTCACATGTTTGGTGTCACATGGAATTCCCATGTTCAATGTCACATGACAGCCACATGTCTGGTGTCACATGGCATTCAAGTGTCTGGTATCACATGACATGCATATGTTCAGTGTCACGTGACATTCCTATGTTCAGCATCACATGGCAGCCATATGCTCAGTGTCACATGGCTTTCATGTGTCTGATGTCACATGACATTCACATGTCTGTGTCATATGACATACATATGTTCAGTGTCACATGGCAGCCACATGTCTGGTGTCACATGACATGCATATGCTCAGTATCACAGGGCAGGCATATCTCAGTAAAGCTGGGAAAAGTTTACAGGACTAAAGGAGGCGGAGGTTGGAAACAGCCCTCAGACAGCGCTCAGGAGCCTTGGGCCCCAGTCTCGCCAGGCTGGGGCGGTTTCTACGGGCAGCAGCAGGGTTCACCCTCACACGGCACTCTGTCCGTCCCCAGGGGGTGTGCATCTGCCTGGGAAGGGGGGACCAGGCCAGGAGCCAGCTTGGGTTACAGAGCTGGGGGTTGCCAGCCCCCCAGCTGAGCTCTGCAGGACCCCCCGTGGAGACCTGGGGCAGTCTTGCTCATGAGAAGTCCCAGATCACTGACAGTCCAACGACTTCCCCCAAAGGTCTGTGCACGCCCAATGGATGCCCAACCACCTCCTAAAGAAAGAAGCTGCGACTCCTTCACCCAGGGCTCAGGCTTCCACTCCCGGCTTTCACCAGCCCCGACTCTCGTATGGGGGACTCGGCCGGGGTGGACCCTGTGCTGGTCATCCTGGACACGTCGTCAAGCCCAGCAAGCCTGGCGTCCCCAGACTGTGACCATTGCACTATTATGAGTGGTTGCGAGAGGCAATCTTAGAGCAGAGGGAGTTGGGGGACAGTAGGGAGACCAGAGGCGCCCCGTGACTTCATTCTGGAGAAGGGCGTGAAAAGTATTAAGAATAAGGATACAGTTGGTAAAAATAACTGTGGTCCTCGAGGGAAGGCTGGAGGGGTGTGGAGGGGGTGGTCCCTGCCCTGGCTGTGCGAAGGCTCACCCTCCGCATCCTTGTCCTCCCCCCAGGCACCAGGTGTGCATCCAGCCAGCAGCAGACTGTGCTCCTCTCTCCCTAAGATGATGCCAGGGCCCGAGTCCAGCCAGGCCGGTGCTCCCATCCACTGGTGGGCCGCCCCCACCACGGGGCTGCGCTGCACGTCTTCCTCACCAACGCCGAGCTCTTTAGCGACGCTGGACCCGGTGAGGCAGAACCCTGCCGGGGACCCCACCCACCTTGATCGGAGTCTCGTCTGACACAGTCCTCACCCATGACGCAGGCCGGGACCCGGCACGGCCACGACCCCTCATCTGCACTCTCGTGCCCCCTCACCACCCTCTCAAGTCAGGTCCAGATGATCCATGCCAGCTTCACGGGGCACAGCCGGGGCCATCCAGGGACCTTCGCCACTGCCGCATTTATACCCAACTGACAGCACGTCTCAAGCTGCCTTGTCTGTCAGAACACGTGGTTCTGCCCTTCGTGTGGGCTCAGATGGAGCCTGGAGCATCAGAGGCCCGAGCATGGAGAATGTGGACAGCCTTTTCACATAAAAACTCGTGCAACTGGACAAGAGAACCCAGTAAACCAATTGGACGAACACTCAGATTACAGGGGAATTGTGTATCCAGCTAAAAGCCATCGTGAGTCATGGTACAGGACATCAACTAAGAACCTTCATTTCCAAGTGGCGATATGGACACAGCGTGAGGCATTGCCCGCCACTGTCCTCAGAAGCCATCTGTGGTTCTGTAACCTGGGTAAACTTGATGCAAGCCAAGGCCACACCAAGGGTGTAGTATTTCTGCTCCTATAGGCAATGCCTTGTGCAGTGTTACACTTAATCTAGGAAACTAAAGATGGCTTTTACACAGTCCTCATTCAGAAGTGAGGTTTGGCAAGCAGATAGGATCGTGGCCTGCTATCACAGGACAAGAAGTGCACTTAGGCCGATCAATACGGAACATGGAACTTATGGGCATCAGAGATTAGGGTCGAGCACACCCCAGAGTCTGGGAGAAGGTGGGCTTTCCCCTCGGTCACGTCGGGCTTTACCCCAGCCTTGTCCGTTTAAGCATCTTGTGCAGCATCCAGCATGAAGGAACGTGCTGGAACCAGGTGTGTAGATGCACGTTTCTGAAACCTCTGGAACTGGGGTTTCTTTCACTGAGTCCCTTGCATCTAGACCATCTGTTTTGACTGTCTTGAGATAGTGCGACCTCCAGATGGAAGTAACCGTGTATTCACCACGACCAGCTGACTTTCTGTCCCGATGCAAAGCAGAGAGTTCTTTCTGGCCTCCTACCTACTTACCTCTGTGAACATGAAGCATTGTAGTGTATGTTTCCTCAGCAAATCCTGGTAGTGCCTCAGATGCTCAGATGTATACCACTGATATACACTTAAAACAGAAGTCCATATGCATTCTATCAATACTGATCACTTTGTTAACCATGAGTGTAAAAAGAAAGAATAGTAAAAGACAACAAGAGAATGCAGATGATACTTAAAATCTGGTATTAGGTCTACACATTCTTATTTCCTTCCCAATGTTTTATATTAAAATGTTTATAATATAGTGATTATTCTTTCCAGATATCTGCCTCCATTCTCAAGAGATTGTATTTCCTTTCAATTTTCAATGATCAAATGATTTATTTAGCTTAATCTAACTCTTTAAAGGGCTTCCCCATTGACGCAGCTATATAGAAACTGCCTGAAATGAAGGAGACCCTGGTTTGTTCCTGGGTCAGGAAGATCCCCAGAGAAGGGATAGGCTACCCACCCCAGTATTCATGGGCTTCCTTGGTGGCTCAGACCGTAAAGAATCCACCTGCAAAGCAGAGACCTGGGTTCCATTCCTTGGTTGGGAAGATTCTCTGGAGGAGGAAATGGCAATCCATTCCAGTGTTCTTGCCTGGAGAATCCCATGGACAGAGGAGTCTGACTGGCAAAGTATCTAATCAAATGCAAAAATGATAACCTTGAGTTTGTTCCTCGGGGACCAGATGGTGCTGACCAGTGGGGTCCTATGACTGTGGACTCGGGGGCAGGAAGGTGGATCAGCTGCCTTATTTTTCTGAATTTCCTTCTGTTTCCTCATCAGAAAATCTGAACGGGCTCATCAGGATACACATATTCAGGCATCCACTCAGCTGAGTCCTCTGACCCCTCCAAGCCCTCTCTCCCCAAGTCCCAGATGATGATGCTGATGCTGGTGCCGTAGAGACAGATGGCTATCCCCAGCCTTCAGACCAGCTCCAGGGGCCCGACCTGACCCCACTGTTTTGTCCTTCAGGGCACTTAGTGGTATTTTAGGTTGCTGTCCACATGGTACCCTAGTCCCTGGGACTGGAAGTAAGTGTAGGTAATAGACCGAGAGTTAAAACTCACAAGCCACTTGTCATATGATATTGGTTATGTTGTTTATTCTTATTTCCACACCCCAATGGGGGGCCACTCAGTGCAAGGACTAATTGGGGTGCACAGGACGTCAGGAAACATTCCACAGATCAGATCAGATCAGTCGCTCAGTCGTGTCCGACTCTTTGCGACCCCATGAATCGCAGCACACCAGGCCTCCCTGTCCATCACCAACTCCCGGAATTCACTGAGACTCACGTCCATCGAGTCAGTGACGCCATCCAGCCATCTCATCCTCTGTCGTCCCCTTCTCCTCCTGCCCCCAATCCCTCCCAGCATCAGAGTCTTTTCCAATGAGTCAACTCTTCACATGAGGTGGACAAAGTACTGGAGTTTCAGCTTCAGCATCATTCCTTCCAAAGAAATCCCAGGGCTGATCTCCTTCAGAATGGACTGGTTGGATCTCCTTGCAGTCCAAGGGACTCTCAAGAGTCTTCTCCAACACCACAGTTCAAAAGCATCAATTCTTCGGCGCTCAGCCTTCTTCACAGTCCAACTCTCACATCTATACATGACCACTGGAAAAACCATAGCCTTGACTAGACGAACCTTTGTTGGCAAAGTAATGTCTCTGCTTTTGAATATACTATCTAGGTTGGTCATAACTTTCCTTCCAAGGAGTAAGTGTCTTTTAATTTCATGGCTGCAGTCACCATCTGTAGTGATTTTGGAGCCCAGAAAAATAAAGTCTGACACTATTTCCACTGTTTCCCCATCTATTTCCCATGAAGTGGTGGGACCGGATGCCATGATCTTCGTTTTCTGAATGTTGAGCTTTAAGCCAACTTTTTCACTCTCCACTTTCACTTTCATCAAGAGGCTTTTGAGTTCCTCTTCACTTTCTGCCATAAGGGTGGTGTCATCTGCATATCTGAGGTTATTGATATTTCTCCCGGCAATCTTGATTCCAGCTTGTGTTTCTTCCAATCCAGCATTTCTCATGATGTACTCTGCATAAACTGAATTCTAAGTCCTATGTGAATGACATTTCCAGCTTGCAGCTCAGTGTACTTGTCTTTGGGGTTTCCCAGGTGGCTCAGTGGGTAAAGAATCCGCCTGCAATGCCGGAGACACAGAAGATGCAGGTTTGATTCCTGGGTCAGGAAGATCCCCTGGAGGAGGGCATGGCGACCCACTCCAGAATTCTTGCCTGGAGAATCCCATGGACAGAGGAGCCTGGCGGGCTGCAGTCCATGGGGTCACCAAGAGTCAGACACAACTGAAGCGACTGGGCATCTACACACATACTTGTCTTTGTCCTCTAGTCGTCTCTGGTAAAATGCCCAGAAAGTGTGAAAGTGTTAGCTGCTCAGTCGTGTCCGACTCTTTGTGACGCCGTGGGCTCTAACCTGCCAGGCCCCTCTGTCCATAAAACTCTCCAGGCAAAAATACTGGTGTGCCCTAAACCTAAATTAATGGGTCTGTTTCTTTTTTGTTTGTTTTTCATATAAATTTTTTAAATTTTTTAATACATTTTATTGGAATATAGCCAATTAACTAACAATGTTGTGATAGTTTTAGGTGAACAGCAAAGGGACTCAGCCATACATATATTTATTTGTTAATCTGAACAAAAACACACCATTTGCCCTGCATTTCTAGATTCTGGATTCTCTGGCATATTTATCATAACTTTTTCAGATTGATGATCAGACCCCTTACTTTTTTAAGGAACTTAACCTTACAAAGTGTCTGGAAGTTGACTGGATATATTGAACACAATATGTAAAAATATACCTAAACTAGTGTGCAAACTCAAGCTTCTTGTGTGTTTCCCAGTGTTCCCTGTGAGTCCTGACTGCTCCCAGCCTTGCTCCCCTGGTGAAGGGCATTTGTTGTCTCCCTGAGGCCACACCATCTCTTACTTTATGCATCTTTGGGAAATACTGTGCATGGGGGGAGATGTTGGATTTAGGGACCTAAGGTGATGGTGTGAACACTAAGACGGGGCTCTTCTCTGGGGTAGAGACTCAGCAGGTTCACTCTCTCTTCCTCTGAAATGGCCAGAAAACTATTTTCACGTTGTAATGAAGAACGTTTACTGTAGGTTGTTTTGTGAGGTTGACAGATCCCATTACTCAGCTTTCAACCTCATCTGAACAAGGAGGAATCCCACTAAAGGGAGCCTGATCAAGCTCTTATGCTGTGTTTCTAATTAGAATTTAAGTTGCTTTTAATGTCAGTTCCAAAGAATCCATGGTGGAGAATTAGTTGCTACCTGTAGAAATAGAATGTCAGGGTCTGAACCAGGTAGTCTGAACCAAGGGAGGTTTTGCCTTAATTTCCAGGGAATGTTAGCTCCATGGAAGTTGGGGCCAGAGTGGGTGGAGCCGTAGAAGATCCATGGATGAGGTAGGTGAGCGTCATTGAATAACCTGGTTAAAAATTAAACTAACCAAGGTTTCCTATAGAGAAGAACGTGTTTACTTACCCTGATGGCTGCGATTTCCCTGGCCTTATCTGATGTTTTTCTCTTGCTTGTCATCCCCATGCTAATCTGCGAAACTCACACCCTTTTCTCTTTTCTCCCAGTGAAAAATTACTTGCTTAGAAAATAGATGACTTCATTCAGACTGCTCTGTACTAGTAGTCTCGGTTAGATATATTTGGGGGGAATATATTAGGTATAAAACATGAGATCTTCTTTCTTCAATGAGCGTCACATCACTATGCATTGACATTTTTTCCTGACAAAGGGGTCAGTATAAATTGAAATATTTGCCCCCTCCCCAAAAATAGTGGAGGTAAAACTAGGAATTGCCCAAATCCATAGCCTGAAACTTGCTGTCTACAACTTGGTTGATGAGGAGAGCATAAAACTCTGAAATTAGCTTATTAAAATATTAATCTCCTGGAGCATGGGATCATTTGCAGAATTATGCACATGTTGTGTTGGTAGATAGTACAGTCAGGCAAAGGTGATGTTAACTGAAGTAAAGGTTGATTTGTTTTGAAGAATCTCTGTGAAAAGCAGCGGTTACAGTGAGAAAAGCAGAGTTTTAAACATGATACGTGAGAATCCTGGCTCTCTGTCAGTCTCACCTTGGGCAAAGGATCAAGCCTTTCTTAGCTCCAACATGTGCATATCAAACTGGCATTAAAAAGCAGACGTTGGTGAGGATTAGAGATAATTATATGGCTTGCCTAGCAAAATTTTTGGCAGTCAATGGTTATTAATAATTATTTTGCAAGCAATGTATTAACATACACTGAAGTCCCGGCATTTCCACTATAATTGTAATTTAAAAAAAAGTCATAGCACTAGTTAAAGTATGAAAATTAAAATGTTTTACAAATGCATTGACTTGTTAGCTATTACAAAAGTTTAGCTGCAAATAACCCAAGTTAAAATCTGCCCCCTCAACAAAACAATGCAGTAAGTAGAGAAAACATGAGGAATACTAGCTGGGCTCTGAGGAAGCTGAGACATCAAAGACCTGGTTTACTGGGGCAAGTTCTCAGCTGAGAGTCCAGTCGGTCATTTGTGAGAGGTCCAGGGTCCACTGCACCGTGGTTTTGCTGACGCAGAACCTGTGCAGGGGCAGCATTCTCTCGTGAGCATCAGGGGAGGCGACTGGACCATTGGGAAGCCAGGGGTGAAGGACTCAGAGGAGAGGGGCAGCAGACCAGAGCAGGTGGTGGCAGAGACACGTGGAGGGGAAGGCACGTGTGAGAGGTCAGCAGGCCGTTGCCTCCGGAGGGACTCGGCTGGATAAAAGGTGTGTGAGGGCCACCGGTCATTCACAGCAAGAAGGTCCACAGAGAGTGGAGAATGAGGGGAAAAGACGCAGGCCAGAAAGGCCGCCTCAGGAGCATGATGTGAGGCCAGGATGGCCCAGGGAGGAGCCGCAGGATGGGAAAGGCGGCCGCAAGGAAGGGTGGCTCCCAGGATGGGGTGCAGAGTGAAAGCAAGGACCTGCTGCCCAGCACAGGGAGTGCAGCTCAGCACTCTGTAATCACCGATGTGGGAAAAGCACTCGAGAAAGAACAGATACAGGTATACGCGTAACTGAATTCCTTTGCTGTACACATGAAGCTAACACAAGATTATTAATCAATTATATGCCAATATAAAACAAAAACTTTCAATATTAATAAAACCACTGTACACATCAACATAATAACAGAGCAAAGACAGCATCTCATTTTGGCCCCTCAGGAGCCTTTGCTGACCTAGGGAACGTGTTCCCAAGGGTGTCCTGCCGTGGGCACTGCAGAGGGTGAGGGCACAGAAGGGTGACAGACGCCTCGGAGACAGGACAGGTGTCCCAGCACGTGGTGATGATGCATCTGTTCGTTCTCCTCATTCCGGTCTCCAGCCCAACACTATTTCTAATTTACCAATATTCTCATTTTCAGTTTGGGAGATGCAGAAAAGAGTAACTTTGGAGAAGGTACCCTTTCATGTTTTTGTGTTATGCAGAGTCCTAAGACCTCCATGGGTTAAATTTAAACGATACTTTAAAATATAACCAGGAGCTCCCCTGGTGGTCCTGTGGTTAAGACTCCTTGTTCCCAAAGCAGGGGGCACTGGTTCAATCCTGATCAGGGAACTAGATGCCACATGCTTCACTGTGCAGCCAAATAAATAAAGAGATGTCATCTTGCTAAAAGGAAAAAAACATGATGCAAAAAAAATTAAAAAACATATAACTAGACCATAATCTCACTAACTCAAATTGAAATAAAGCCCTGCCATTTTCCAAAACATCACCTCATTTCATTGTGAATTAATTTTCTTAAAGATGTCAAGTTAATTGAATGAGAGAAATGTCACCAAAAAGAGGGAGGCCTTCCTCACATTTGGACCTTTATTTTCCAAATATAAAATTCATATATTTTCCTCAACAATTCATTAGCTGGGGACCCCCTCCAGGGATGGGAAGTCTAGCAAGGAAATTAAATCCTAAATGAGAAGTTGCTGCTGAAATCTCTCCCGCATGACACACAGAGTCAGCATAGACAGACTCCCTCAAGTATACCAGACAACTCAAGAAATTCACCAAAATTGTGAATATTCATAAGACAACTCTCGAGAAAAGCAACCAATCATCATTAGATCCTTTCATGTTCATTATAATAAAATTAATCTTGATTAATTCATTCATTATTAATCTTGCATTCAAATGCAATTCCATAGAAATTGCATTGTGATTTAGCAATTAATTTACATGCCAAGATTGAGCCGTGTTTCCTTGGGCCTGCAAGGCACAGCTCTCTCCATTGTGTCAGAGGCAACGGCAAGCCCAGAAGATCTGTTTGTCTGAACATATTCAAAGGAATATCCAAGAAGTTATAAATGCTAAAGCAGGAGAAATTTCCTGCCTTCCATTCTATACTCTTAAAAAAAAAAAAAAAAGCAACAGAAATTGTGCAACCTCTTGAGGGGAGAAAAAGCAGGCACATATTTTAAATGTTCAAATGAAGTTTAGGACTTGAAAGTGGCTTCCTTGAATTTTGAAAGTCATTCAGATCTATTCATCATTTACATGAGTTTTTAAAGAAATGTGGATTAACTGAGGGGTAGACCCACTGCATCAAGGAGGAAACTGTCAAATGTGTAACGTGTTTGGTGAGGACACAGGTGGGAAGCCGAGGGCTGACCTCAGAAGTGGAGTTTTATCATCAGATGAGGTTACATAAAACCCTCTTAGTGCTGTGTTAGTCGCTCAGTTGTATGGAACTCTTTGCAATTCCATAGACTATAGTCCGCCAGGCTCCTCTGTCCACGGAATCCTCCAGGCAAGAATCCTGGAGTGGATTGCCACTCCCTTCTTCAGGGTATCTTCCCGACCCAGGGTTTGAACCCACATCTCCCAGGTCTCCTGCATCACAGGCGTATTCTTTACCCCTGAGCCAACCCCTTAATCTTTATTCAGTGATGCTTTCAGTGTTCAGTGTCCCCAGGCCCTCCATTTGTGTATCTTGTGGAATTCAGAATTAACATGATGTTGAAGACAGTGTGATGAGCAGACTGACCTTTGGTCTGCGGCCTGTCTCTACATCCTCAGAAACCCTGAGGCTTGTAGTCCTCAGCGCCCCACCCCTAGGAACCAGATAGGCATCAGAACTCAGCGGCTCTTCCTTTATCCTGTCCGAGACCTGCTGTATAGACCCAGAAAGATGCTGGCATCCACACTGGGCTCATTCTGCCCAAAAGAAGGAAAAAATTCAAACTGAGTTCTCAAGCAAGACTTGGAGGCATTCCACACTGAGGATGTTTACACAGGCTTCTTGATTGCATAGGAAACAAATGTTCTCATTTGATCTGATCAGCTCAGCCCCATGTATCTGAGGCCTCGTGAAAGAAATGAGAACTTTCACCGACCCGTGAAAGGCATAAACTAGAGTTTTTAACTCAGATGGAAAACCAGCTAAAGCTTCAGTCCCCAGGTTGAGGTATCTGCTAAGGCACTGCATCAAGTGTGTGGACCAGGCCCGGGGGGAGGGTCAGTCCACCGAGACAGCCGTATGGGTCAGATGGTGCCACCCAGCAAGAAGGCGGCTTCCAATCAGCCCTCTCGCAGGTGGCCGGAGGGTAAAGACCCGCAGGAGGAGCTACTGCCCCTAGCCTCTGAGGGACAGGCAGGGAGGGCGCGTCTCTGCAGAGAGGTCGGAGGGCATGCGTTGTCCGGGCAGCTGCAGGACTCACCCAGCATCCTTGGGGGGCAGAGACCATTGGCCTGGGCCTCCCCGTGCACTCTCT
The DNA here is from genome assembly GCF_029407905.1 of Bubalus kerabau. Classification (NCBI taxonomy): domain Eukaryota; kingdom Metazoa; phylum Chordata; class Mammalia; order Artiodactyla; family Bovidae; genus Bubalus; species Bubalus kerabau. Next base: position 4,839,413 of record NC_073644.1, on the reverse strand, counting down.
GCTGAAGGGCCGTGAGAAGCCATGCTCTGTAAAGAGCACAGGATCTCTAATCGCAATAGCGTGTGTGTGTGTGTGTGAGTCACTCAGTGGTGTCCAACTCTGCGACCCTATGGACTGTGGCCTGCCGGGCTGCTCTGTCCACGGGATTCTCCAGGCAAGAATACTGGATTGGGTTGCCTTTTCCTTCTCAGGGGATCTTCCTGACCCAGGGGTCGAAGGTCTCCTCTCCTGCGTTGGCAGCAGATTCTTCACTGCTGAACCCCCCAGGAAGTCCATCATCACTACAGCATCTCTCCTCAAACCACACTTACTGTCCTCAAGGCCGGAGGGACATCCTTCCCTGTTATCAATGATTCCACGTTTATAAAACGTGGTACATGGTTTGCCTGCGCTTTCCTCTTTTCCTATAAATGCTTTCTAGATCTTCTCTTTTCACACGTTCTTGGAACCAAGTTTGGCCCTTTGCTGTGATCTTTTACAGTGGGACATCCATCAGTCTGCCACAGTGAAGCATGAAGAAAGCTATTAACCCACATACACATGCCTGTATACACACATATACATGAGGGATAAATAGAGAGGATGTGTGCCTGTCGTGTTACTGCCTTTATTGTCAAGTACAACCTTGTAAATCAACTGTTTCAGTTCAGTCACTCAGTCGTGTCCGACTCTTTGTGACCCCATGAATCGCAGCACGCCAGGCCTGCCTGTCCATCACCAACTCCCGGAGTTCACCCAAACCCATGTCCATCGAGTCAGTGATGCCATCCAACCATCTCATCCTCTGTCATCCCCTTCTCCTCCTGCCCTCAATCTTTCCCAGCATCAGGGTCTTTTCAAATGAGTCAGTTCTTCACATCAGGTGGCCAAAGGATTGGAGTTTCAGCTTCAACATCAGTCCTTCTGATGAATGTCCAGGACTGATCTCCTTTAGGATAGACTGGTTGGACCTCCTTGCAGTCCAAGGGACTTGCAAGAGTCTTCTCCAACACCACAGTTCAAAAGCATCAATTCTTCGGTGCTCAGCTTTCTTCATAGTCCACTCTCACATCCATACATGACCACTGGAAAAACCATAGCCTTGACTAGACAGACCTTTGTTGGCAAAGTAATGTCTGTGCTTTTTAATGTGCTTTCTAGGTTGGTCATAACTTCTCTTCCAAGGAGTAAGCGTCTTTTAATTTCATGGCTGCAATCACCATCTGCAGTGATTTTGGAGCCCAGAAAAATAAAGTCAGCCATTATTTTCACTGTTTCCCCATCTATTTCCCATGAAGTGATGGGACCAGATGCCATTATCTTTGTTTTCTGAATGTTGAGCTTTAAGCCAACTTTTTCGCTCTCCTCTTTCACTTTCATCAAGAGGCTCTTTAGTTCTTCATTTTCTGCCATAAGGGTGGTGTCATCTCCTTATCTGAGGTTATTGATATTTCTCGCGGCAATCTTGATTCCAGCTTGTGCTTCCTCCAGCCCAGCGTTTCTCATGATGTACTCTGCATATAAGTTAAATAAGCAGGGTGACAATATACAGCCCTGACGTACTCCTTTTCCTATTTGGAACCAGTCTGTAGTTTCATCTCCAGTTCTAACTGTTGCTTCCTGACCTGCATACAGGTTTCTCAAGAGGCAGGTCAGGTGGTCTGGTAAGCCCATCTCTTTAAGAATTTTCCAGTTTATTGTGATCCACAGAGTCAAAGGCTTTGGCATAGTCAATAAGGCAGAAATAGTTTTTTTCTGGAACTCTCTTTTTCCATGATCCAGTGGATGTTGGCAATTTGACCTCTGGTTCCTCTGCCTTTTCTTAAACCAGTTTGAACATCTGGAAGTTCATGGTTCACATATTGCTGAAGCCTGGCTTGGAGAATTTTAAGCATTACTTTACTAGCATGAGAGATGAGTGCAATTGTGTGGTAGTTTAAGTATTCTTGGCATTGCTTTTCTTTGGGATTGGAATCAACTGTACTCCCATATAAAATAAAAATTAAGAAAAGGACTACCCATCTGAGGGTCCTGTCCCCTCACTCTCAGGAGCACACGGGGCATCTGCAGGATGCTGGAGATGAGCACCCTGTGAGCGGGCCAGGACTTCCTCTGGAGCACGTGGATGGTCTTTGCTCCTGGGGCTGACATCAGCCTTCTCCTCTGGTTGAAGGGCGGCCGGCTGGTGGGTAGGGCACAGTTTTGATGCTGACATTTGATTGGAGAGAAATGGAGAACCAAAGTCCCTACAGACCAGTGACCACATGAGAAGTGCAGGCTGGACACACTGACACGTCCTGACACCCAGGACAGTGTCCAGACCCTGTGGACGTGTGGAGAGCGCTTCAGCCCTGGGCCCATCCAGGGAGTGCCTGCCATTTAGGGGAAGTTGACCCCTGGCCCAGTACACCGGGTTCAGACACGACCCCCTGAGCACGGGCCACTCACGTGTACACCCATCAACCCCACAGGCCCATGGGAGACAGCAGTAACCCACTTGCAGATGGACTGTAGGATACAGTGTCCTGTCGGGGACATGGTGCTGGCCTGGGCTCCAACCTCGCCTTGAGCAGCTCAGCCTCGCCCGGGGCTCAGCAACCTTCCCTGGAGATGCCAGGCTGAGGGGGCCCCCTGGTCCCTGTGAGGATGACAGAGCCCCGAGGCGGAGCTGTTCAGCCAGAGCAGAGACCGGGTGTTGCTGTGAGGTCTGCAGGGGACAGTGGCTCTGGTGGCCTGACCACTGCCCCCCAGAGGGGACGTGGAGTCCCAGGGGACAGTGACTCAGGCACCTGACCACCCCACCCCCGAGCGGACGTGGTATCCCGTGAAATGGCGGGTGGCACCTGCTCATCCAGTCTGCATCCCCCGGCCCCGGCAGTGTGGAAGCAAACCGGAACTGAAGTCTGGTCCTGCCTTCTTCTGGGCAGGGGAGGCTCTGGGGTGCAGCCTGAAGGAAGCCAGTCTGCGGCCATGGGCACGGGTGACCACATGGACAGATGGGGAGCCCGGCCCAGCAGCTTTAGCCTTGGCCGTGCTCTGCGCTGAAGTGATCATGGCCTCCAGATCCAAGTAGAAAGACCAGGACTTCGTGGCTGTAAGGGGAGTAGATGCCAGGGCAGGGGGGCCGGCTGCTGCCCGCTGCCCACGGCTGACTGCTCTGTGGTCGGAGCTCCTGCAGGGCCTCAGGTCTCATCCTGAAGAGTCAGCATGCAGCTCTGTCCAGGGAACCAGCCGAGACTACATGATAGACCGCATGTCAACAGGTACTAGCCGCCTGGAGTCTCCCCACCTAGCACGTCAAACAGAAAACAGGCTTATTTGAGGGAAGAATCGTGTATTCATTACCGAACACAGGTAACAGCAGCTTAGAATTCCTTCTCTTATTGTTCCAAAAAAGTCAGATAAAAAGACATAATGGGTTAGATATTATATAAAGCTTTTTGTTTTTCTGGTGTAACAACAAACTAACTTTGCTTAAATTAAAAAAAAAAAAAAAAAGAAAACCTGTTACTGCAAGCACAGAGACCAATTCCAATGACATACACAGAAGAGGAACTGAAATAGTTTTAAGAGGGATATTTTCAACTCCAAGCAGGTAAGTTCAGTGTCTAGTGAGGCAAGAGGGTTAACTGCTACCACGTGACCCTTTTAAGGGCTTCCCCGGTGGCTCAGTAGATAAACAATCTGTCTGCAATCAGGAGACATAGGAGATGTGGGTTCCATCCCTGGGTCGGGAAGATCTCTTGGAGGAGGGCATGGCAACTCACTCCAGTATTCTTGCCTACAGAATCCCATGGACGGCGCAGTCTGGTGGTCTACAGTCCATGGGGTTGCAAAGAGTACGACAAGACGGAGCATGCACGAACAGAAGCTGCCACAAGGGGAGTTCTCTTTGGATTTTGAAAACAATAGAACACAAGTGATCCAGTATTTAAACAGGAAAGTCTATTCTTTAATTCATATTTTTCTTCTCAAAATAACCACTTTCCCCAAAAGAAACAGACACTCCTGTTGAGGGTGGAGGGAAGCAAACACAAGGAATAAAGGCAGAGAGTGAGGAAGCTCTATTGACTTTAAATAACAACAAAATCTTTCTCAAGGGCACCTGCCGTCGCACGTCCAGGCTCTGGGGAAGCCAGGCTATTGACACGCCAGATGACAGAGGATCCATAGGAAAAAACTACTCCAATTATTGGCTGCTTTTGTAATTAGAAGCAGAAAGTATCCAGCCATTTGCTCCAATTGACAGATAGGGAATGTGTAATACAAAGAGATATACAGTTTCTGTCATATCCTCAGAGCTAAATAAAACAGACCCGCCTTCCAGGAGGAATTGGGTTACAGGCCCACAATGGTGTAGTGTGTCAGAACCTCGGTTTTCCTTTTTTATTATGAGAATCAATAGACTCACTCCCAGACCGTTGCCACATGATATTGGATCTATTTAATTGACGGGCACCTATAATGTACGGAGACTGTGCCGGGTAATTATACAGACGTACTCAGTGAAGTCATTTAAATGACAATTTTTATTTTTATATTGTTTACAGGGACTGCCATAAGAGAGACACTGTCATTTTCTATCATAAGAGATTTGATAAAGGCAGATACAAAGCATGATGCATTTAAGCTGTGTCAGATGTAATCTGATTTATGTAACATTATACCTTTCACCAAGTCCCCTTGCCAAAGGAAAGGATACTTTTTCCTGAAAGACAATCATTTAGATCTTGGATTATTCCTAAGCTTTCTAAATCAAGGGTGCCATGAGAGGAAACAGGGAGCTCTGTGTATTTATAGCTTTGAAAAAAATGAAACAAAGCTTCTCTGATGTTTTGGTTGGGCAAAGAACCCACCAATTTGGATACGATACGGAGAAATATGTATTTAGTTGAGCAACATTTTTTCAGCAGTTTGTTTCCAAATAGGAAACCTGGAAGGTGGGGTGTGACAGGTGGTGCGAGGAGGTGACCACGTGGGTGCCAGCCCAGCAGGTACAAGGGCAAGGCTGCCAGGTGTCACGGCGAGGGGCTGAGACTCTGGTGCCACGGGGTCAGGAGGAAGGTACTAGGCCTCAAGGCAGGCACACCTGGGCTACCTTTTCATGAAACGAATAGAAGCGTAAGGAGCTCAATCACCAGGAGTCACCGAGGGCAAACGCGGCCTTATGCATTGTCGAGGGCAGTCAGGTCCGTTGGTCTAATGTCTGAGTCTCACACTTTCAGGCTCTGCAGCTGAAGGCAGGGGACCCAGGCAGCCTCAGGGACGCTAATCCTTCCATCTGTTGACCCAGGAGCATCACCTGGGGGATCCACACTGGAGCTCTTCTTCCTTAGGACAGTGCCCAGAGCTGTCTACAATCCCGTGCCTACACCCATTCTGCCCTCTGAGATTGAGCTCTGTCCTTTATGTTGTGAGCAGTCCTGGTCTCTGAACATTTGCTGTCTGTGCCCTTGGCCCCCGAGCCCCGCACCCGGCCCCTCCCAGAGGTCTTGTGGAGATGGAGCAGAGAAGGCCCTGTGGACTGTCACGTGGCTGCGAGCTCCATGGGCAGGGACGTTTGCCCTGGTCTCCAGCACAGACCCAGGGCCTTGAAGAGAAGGCAGAGCAAGCAGTGAATATATCTGGGTGACAAGGTCAGTTTCTCGGACCCAGGGGATGGGGCCCCAAGAAGAAGAGGCGTCCGGAGCCCCAGTATTGTATCCTGACCTCCTCATCCTTCAAGCAGACTCCACACTCTCACCCACCACGCCAGCCGTCTCTGCCCTTGGGTCTCCACCACGTGTTAGGACCAGCGTCTGCTTCCCCTGCAGCTGGGTGGGGCCACGAGGCGATACAGGCCAGAGTCTGGAGACACAGGGGGCAGGTTTCCAGGGGGCTGTCACCTGGCTGCAGTGGCTCCTCCCGGCTCCTTGCCACCTGCCTTCCTGCACCGTCTACACTCCAAGCAGAGCAGAAGGAGGTTCTTCCTCAAGGAGACAGGCCAGGACACACAGGAACTGGAGCGGCTCATGGGTGCTCCCATCTGACGCCCCCTCACGAGAACCCCTGCCTCCTTCCCCAACTCCTCCTGCCCTAACTGTACCTTCTCCTACCTGCACGCTTCTGGTGCTGCACCTGGAAGACTTGCAGCGCTGGGCATGCCATCCCTGCTAGGAGTGATCCTCAGGAACAGGAGGAGAACTTGGAAGTAGCCCGCAGACTGTGATGCAAAGTGAGACGCCAGGAAAGAGACACGGATGTGCACACACGACTGCAAGACTCTGCTTCCTGGCCCTTGACGTCACCACCCGCTCTGAGCGCATAAGTCAGGTTTCTAACAAAGCTTGGGAGGGAGGATTTGGTGAGGGGGCTTTTGGGGGAATGAGTGTGTTTAGGGGAAAGCATAATTTCACCTGGGAGATAGGTTCCCACCCCCAGAGAGTGGGGAACCTCACAGGGTACCCCACCAGCAGCAGCAATCTTCTGACCACCCAGACTCTTCCTCCCACAGCCCAGGGGTCAGAAATGGACACTGCACGTGGACCTTGACATGAACAAGACCAGCCCCGTCCCCAGCCTGAGGACAGGTGCCTGCTTGCAGCCAGCATGCCCTGGACAGGGGGAGGTTGACTAGTATCAGGGACAGTTTGAACTCGGGTTGGGAAGATGCTTGCATGGATATATACTGCAGAAGAGTGTGTGTGCGTGTGCCTGTGAGCTAAGTTGCTTCAGTCGTGTCCGACTCTTTGTGACTCTTCGGGCCATAGCCCGCCAGGCTCCTCTGTCCATGGGATTCTCCAGGCAAGAATCCTAGAGTGGAGTGCCATGCCCTCCTCCAGGGGGATCTTCCAAACCCAGAGATCGAACGTGTTTCTTAAGTCTCCCGTATTGGCAGGCAGGATCTTTTCCACTAGTGCCACCTGGAAAGCCCATAGAACAGTGTATTCTCCCCTAAATTAACCAAGAATCTATGGGATTTTTTTTTCTCCTAGCATCAGGGAGAAATGTCCCCACTCTGCACAGTTGAAAGCACAGTGTGAGGCTAAACTGAACTGAGTTCCGGTGCTGGGGTCCCGGTCATCTTACTCAACAGGCAGGTTCTACGAGTGCTCCACGCGGACTGAACCTAAAGGAATCTGTGTCCCCTCTGTCAGCACCTAGAATGTTCTAAGTCCTCAACAAAGGCCTGCTGATTTTACATTTTCAGATGAAAGCTATTCCCACTACTCCCCTAGGCAGTATTTGCAGACCTGGGCATTTTTTGAGTGGAGAAAACCTCTAGCTCAGGGAAGGCAGAGCTATGGAATGTAACTTAATATTATTCTTTGAAGTGTCTGAATTCATAGCTCAGTGTAGAGAAAGAGTAAGAAGCTGCTATCCTGTCATAAAACGGCTGCATGGAATCATAAACCAGTTCTGACAGCAGCAGCGTCTGTGACATGCGGTCAAGGAGAGGGGGCAGCCCTGAAATGCTCCGTGAGAATCGTTCCTTATTTTTCCACAGAGAGAGGTGAACCTCCAGGTTTCCCACAGAGGACCTCGAACCCAGGGCGCCAGTCAGCCTTGTGGGAGGGCCACGGATGGGTCAAAGATTTACATATATGTACAAGCACACACACACAGAGTACACATATACAGATATGTACACACATATAGATATACATGCATGCATCTATGTATGTGCATGTGTGTACATGAATAGCATATCTATGAAAAAGTGAAAGTGTTAGTCACTCAGTCGTGTCCAATTCTTTGCGACCCCATGAATGGTAGCCTGCCAGGCTCCTCTGTCTATGGAATTTTCCAGCCAAGAATATGTGCGTTGCCATTCCCTTATCCACGGGATCTTCCCGACTGATTGAACCTGGGTCTCCCACATTGCAGATTCTTTACCATCTGTGCCACCAGCAAATTATATTTATGCACAAATACATAGAATATGTGTGCACATATATGTGTCTACACACCCAGATTGCAAATATGTATGCACATAGAGTGTATGTAATGCATACACACCTAGTGTATATATGTATGTGTGCACATATAGTATAAATACAAGCATACACATGTATACACATACATACACATAATATATGTATATACACATGAATAGTGTATATAGTAAGTGTGTGTATACACATACACACACACCATGGTATCCCTGGAGACAAAGTTCTCCAGTGGGAACCTGAATCCTGCAAACTCACTATCAGTTACATTTCTGTCTCCAGAAGCCAAGCCCTACATTGCGTTTTTTCTCCATTCGTTCAGGAACCCGGAGCAGGAACAGAGATTAAATTGCTGCTTTGAGACGACAATGTTGTCTGGTAAGCAGTGTGCTCAAGAACGCAGGAAGCAGCAGTACAAACTCCCCCAGGCCGCGCCACCCACACGGAAGCGGCGTGACAGAAGTACACTGCCACTCGAGTTAATGGATTTATCAAATACCTTATTTCATGCTTTCTGCTTTTGATTTATGAATTTTGATCCTGGAGACAAGGGCCCTGTGAGTATTGATTGTGGGAAATGTCAGACTAACAGAAGTTAATTTCACTTGTGCATGTGAAGGGCTCCGGTCCTCTGACAGCCCTGTCTGCGGAGGATCAGTTGTCAGGCGCCCAGTGACACAGCTCTGTCACCTCCTGCTGTCACCAGGGCCACCATCCCACACAGCAGGCCTGGCCGCCCCGCCCTATGGGCTAAAGCGGCTCTTGAATATGGATCTGAGAGCGGGGCATGCACGCGGGGAACCTCGGATTGTGGGCGAAGACGAAATTCGACGGCCGTGGCTCGCCAGGAGGGGGAGGGACCCGAGCCGCCAGTGGGCAGGGTGCCCTGCCCTTTGGGGCGTCACACTTTTGATTGCAATATGCCTGACAGGATAATGGAATGTCATTCTGCCAACTCCCAAGCTGGTTAGGGACAGTTTATTTATTGATTGACTTTCTCTGTAAAATATCAATCTTTTTTATACTCCAGTCAACAAGGCATTTGTTATGCAGTAATATCCTAATGTGCAGCCATGTGGCAGGCATGTCTTCAATCCAGGGCTCACATCCCAAAGGTCTGCAGAGCTGGAAATGAAACCGTTCTTTAAGCCATAGACTTACGCCCCTTCCACAGGTTAAGTTACAAGGGACATCTTGGGACACGTTGAAGTACATTGTATGGTTAAATTAGCACATACACATTGGTGCAAAAGACTCTGTGTAGCAGAAGGAGCAGAGACACCTTCTTTTGTAAAAATTTTATTGAAGTGTGGTCGATTTATACTGTTACGTTAACTTCTGCAATACAGCAAAGTGACTCAGTTATACATACGTCTATTTGTTTTCATATTGCTTTCCATTACAGTTTATCACAGGATATTGGATATAGCTCCCTGTTTATCCATCCTATATGCAATAGTTTGCACCTGCTAATCCCAAACTCCCAATCCTGTCCTCCCCCACCCCTTCCCCCTTGGCAACCTCAAGTCTGTTCTCTACTCACAGACACAATTTTAAAAGAAACCCCCACCCCCCACACACACACAAAAGGAAATCAAGGTAAAAGTATGTGTAACAAACCTGGAGGATTGTTTCCTATTGTAGCAATAGTGAGGGTAATGAAATCTTAATTGCACCCTAACCTTTTAGTCAATAGCTTTTTATTCTTAGGGAAAATATCTAAATCGAAGGATAAATATTAGAGAGTTTGGTTGAAATATTCAAAGATACCAGCTCACTATTTATGAAGTTTTCTGAAGATATTGACTTTTAAAAATACAACGTGTATTTTAGAGCAGTTTTAGCTTCACAGAAAAACTAAGAGGAAAGCACAGAAATTTCCCATATATATTCCCCAGGCCCTACATGTATGAAGACCCCACTCTCAACAACCCCACCAGATTTGCTATAATCCATGAACCTACATGGCCCTTCAGTATCACCCAAATCTCTAGTTTACTTTAGGGTTCACTTGGCATTGTACATTTTATGGGGTTTGCTGCTGCTGCTGCTGCTGCTAAGTCGCTTCAGTCGTGTCCGACTCTGTGCGACCCCATAGACAGCAGCCCACCAGGCTCCGCTGTCCCTGGGATTCTCCAGGCAAGAACACTGGAGTGGGTTGCCATTTCCTTCTCCAATGCATGAAAGTGAAAAGTGAAAGTGAAGTCCTTCAGTCGTGTCCGACTCTTAGCGACCCCAGGCTCCTTCATCCATGGGATTTTCCAGGCAAGAGTACTGGAGTGGGGTGCCATTGCCTTCTCTTATGGGGTTTAGACAGATATTAATATAATTATAATTATATAGTTATAGTACAGTATCACACAAAATAGCCTATTCACCACTCCCCTCCTCTAAACTCTGGAAACTAATGATCATTTTACTGGTTCCATGATGTTGCCTTTTCCAGAGTGCCCTGTAGTGGGAACCATACACGATGCAGCCTTTTCAGATTGGCTTTTTTCATACAGTAATACACTTTGGAGTTTCCTCCATATGTTTTCATGGCTTGATGGCTCATTTCTTGTTATTCCACTGTCTGGATGCATCACAGATTGTTTCTCTGTTAACCTTCTGAGGGTCATCTTGGTTCCTCCATAGTGCTGGCGATTATGAATGAAGCTTCTGTAAACATCCACTTATGAGTGTTTGCATGGGCATAAAATTTCAGGTCACTTAGATAGATATCAAATCTAGTATCATGGGGTGAGAAAATGTCTAATTTTATAGGAAACCACCAAACTGTCTTCCAAAGTGGCGGCAGCGTTTTGCACCCCCACCAGCTATGATGAGGGTACCTGTTGCTCCACACCCTCCCCAGCACCTGCCTCTGTCTCTGGATTTTGCACACAGAAGCTTCTGTAGATTCAAACACAGAAGCTTGTGCTTCCTCTTTTCCAATCTGGATACCTATCATTTCTTTTCCTTGGATTAGCACACTGGCTAGAATCCCCCGTACAAAGTTGAACACGAATTCTGGGAGAGAACATTCTTGTTTTATTCCTGATCTTAATGGAACAGCATCATCTCTCACTATTAGGTGTGATGTTAGCTGAAATTATTTGATTAATGTCCTTTATCAAGTTCCCACTGGTGAAGTCCTCCTCTACTTCCTTAATGTGGAAGCTAAGGCCACTGAGTTGAGCCTGTTCTTTCTTTCCAATATATACACTCAGCGCTGCTCCTTTCACCTTAAATAATCCTTCAGCAGGAATTAGGTTTTTGTACCATCTAGCATTTCTACTCTTGCACTTCTTTGACCTATGGGCATTTTAGAAATGTATCGTTTCACTTTCAGATAGTTAGGAATTCTCCGTATTTCTTTGTTACTAAATTCTAATTTTATCCTGCTGTTGTCAGAGAACTAACCTGTATAAATTGAATCCTTTTAAATATCTTCAGGTCTTCCTTATGACCTAGTGTAGAGTCTATCATGGTCAATTATCTGTGTGCACTTGAAAAGAATGTGCACTCTGCTCTTATTGGGTGGAATGTTCTGTTAATATCAATGAGGTCAGTTTGGTCAATAGTGCTGGTCAATTCTTCTATATCTTACTGATTTTCTGTCTAATTCTTCCAGAAACTACGTAGGTGGGGTAAGGAAATCTCTGACATTTAATTGTCAACGTGTCTATTTTTCCTTGAAGTACTATGAGATTTTGGTTCATGTATTTTGAAACTACATTGTTAGGTTTATAAATGTTTAGAATTGTTATGTCCTCCTGTTAAACTGAGTGTTTATCACTGTAAAATGAACTTCCTTTTTATCTGGTAAAATTATTTTCTTTGAAATCTACTTGTATATCTGTATACTGACACCAACTTTCTTCTAATTAATGTTAACATGATATATAACTTTCTGACATTTTATTTTCAACCTATTTGTGTCTTTATGCATGGGGGGAAGAGGGAGGGAAAGAGGCTATCTTTTAACCAATCTGAAAACCTCAATCTTTTCATTTGTTATTTAGACCAATCTCATTTCATAATTATTGATCTTGTTAGAGTTTTATTTGACATTTGTTCACCACATGCCTCATTTTTTTCCCTGTCCTCCTGTTTTCTTTTGTATTACATTAATATATTTTATGATTTTAATTTACTTTTCTTTACTAGCTAAATTGTTCTGCTGTGCGTTAATGACTGTTTCAGGCTTCACAGTTCATGTGTGAGTAGAATAACGGCCTCATGAAGATGTTCGGGTTATAACCCCCAAGTCCTGTGGGTATACCATAAGTGGAATTAAGGCTGCAGAGGGAATTCACTGTTAGTCACAACAGTCAGTCACATCTCTTTTCACAGATTCCAAAGATTTTAATGTGGATTTGTGACTCTATTTTGTTCAATAAGTCATTAGGATAAGTTTGTTGGGAATGCTCTGAGAAGCATTTTATATTCTGACAAAAAAAGCCCAAGAGAAGACATGACCTCTTTTTTCTCTGCCCGGTTTGGTGAAGATGTGATGCCTGAGGATCCTGAGTTTCCTTGACCATGAAGGGGCCAGGGCCTGCCCAAGCAACTAAAGATCAGTAAGCTGGGAGGTGGAGACACTTGGGTGTCATGGGATGTTTTTAACTCACTAACTAAATCAACTTGAGCATCACCCTCTCCAGACATCTCGCTGCATAGATCATAAGGTATTTGCTGTCTGCCAAGTGCTATCTGCTGTGTGCATGTGTGTGTGTGTGTGTAATACCAGTTAAGATGCTCCATGCCAACTTACTGAGCAATGACTGAAGAATCAAGTATGTGTATGATTCTTCTCTGTGTCTTAAGACCAATGTTTTACATACTGTGGTGGAGACTGGAGTGGAATCAGCTTGTATGGCTTACTGGTGAGTCAGTGGCTGTGGATGTCAGGGGCTCACTCAAAGGCAGCAGGCCTCAGTTTCCTCATGTTGACTTATTACCCAGGGGCCTTACAATGAAGCACTCAAAGTCATAAACCACTCACAAAACGTAAAGTGCACATAAATTCTAAATAACAGCATGATCAATCCCACCCTGTCTAAAGCCATTAGAAGTATTCTCAAATGTAAGAGGGCATAAGACTTTATTTTTTTTTGGCTGTACATCAATTTTCAAAGCCCTTTTTGGATGGGTGTCATTAAATTTTATAAATGGGACTATCAGTCTGCAATTTACTAGCTACCTTCTTTTAGAAGTGAGTGGTGAAGGTAAGGAAGATGCAGGATATTCTAGCAGTTCTGAAATAGATCTGGCTAAACATACAAAATAATTATAACTGATGTATACTAGTAAGGCACCATAAAGAGGTCCTCATTTAATGTACCAAGTGTTAATATTTGCTGTGTATCTGCATCATCAGTTAAGTACCATAAAGGATTCTGAGTAAAAACATATCAATTCAGTTCAGTTCAGTTCAGTCGCTCAGTCATGTCTGACTCTTTGCTACCCCATGAATCACAGCACACCAGGCCTCCCTGTCCATCACCAACTCCAGGAGTTTAATCAAACTCTTGTCCATCGAGTCGGTGATGCCATCCAGCCATCTCATCCTCTGTCATCCCCTTCTCCTCCTGCCCCCAGTGCCTCCCAGCATCAGAGTCTTTTCCAATGAGTCAACTCTTCGCATGAGGTGGCCAAAGTATTGGAGTTTCAGTTTTAGCATCAGTCCTTCCAAAGAACACCCAGGACTGATCTCCTTTAGAGTGGACTGGCTGGATCTCCTTGCAGTCCAAGGGACTCTCAAGAGTCTTCTCCAACACCACAGTTCAAAAGCATCAATTCTTCAGTGCTCAGCTTTCTTCACAGTCCAACTTTCACATCTATACATGACCACTGGAAAAACCATAGCCTTGACTAGACGGACCTTTGTTGGCAAAGTAATGTCTCTGCTTTTGAATATGCTATCTAAGTTGGTCATAACTTTCCTTCCAAGGAGTAAGCGTCTTTTAATTTCATGGCTGCAATCACCATCAACAGTGATTTTTGAGCCCCAAAAAATAAAGTCTGACACTGTTTCCACTGTTTTCCCATCTATTTCCCATGAAGTGATGGGACCAGATGCCATGATCTTCGTTTTCTGAATGTTGAGCTTTAAGCCAACTTTTTCACTCTCCACTTTCACTTTCATCAAGAGGCTTTTTAATTCCTCTTCACTTTCTGCCATAAGGGTGGTGCCATCTGCATATCTGAGGTTCTTGATATTTCTCCCGGCAATCTTGATTCCAGCTTGTGCTTCTTCCAGCCTAGCGTTTCACATGATGTACTCTGCATATAAGTTAAATAAGCGGGGTGACAATATACAGCCTTGATGTACTCCTTTTCCTATTTGGAACCAGTCTGTTGTTCCATGTCCATTTCTACCTGTTGCTTCCTGACCTGCATACAGGTTTCTCAAGAGGCAGGTCAGATGGCCTGGTATGCCCATGTCTTTCAGAATTTTCCACAGTTTATTGTGATCCACAGAGTCAAAGGCTTTGGCATAGTCAATAAAGCAGAAATAGATGTTTTTCTGGAACTCTCTTGCTTTTTCGATGATCCAGTGGATGTTGGCAATTTGATCTCTGGTTCCTCTGCCTTTTCTAAAACCAGCTTGAACATCTGGAAGTTCATGGTTCACGTATTGCTGAAGCCTGGCTTAGAGAATTTTGAGCATTACTTTACTAGCATGTGAGATGAGTGCAATTGTGCGGTAGTTTGAGCACTCTTTGGCATTGCCTTTCTTTGGGATTGGAATGAAAACTGTCCTTTTCCAGTCCTGTGGCCACTGCTGAGTTTTCCAAATTTGCTGACATATTGAGTGCAGCACTTTCACAGCATCATCTTTCAGGATTTGAAATAGCTCAATCAGAATTCCATCACCTCCACTAGCTTTGTTCATAGTGATGCTTTCTAAGGCCCACTTGACTTCACCTTCCAGGATGTCTGGCTCTAGGTGAGCAATCACACCATCGTGATTATCTTGGTCATGAAGATCTTTTTTACACAGTTCTTCTGTGTATTCTTGCCACCTCTTCTTAATATCTTCTGCTTCTGTTAGGTCCATACCATTTCTGTCCTTTATCGAGCCCATCTTTGCAAGAAATAGTCCCTTGGTATCTCTAATTTTCTTGAAGAGATCTCTAGTCTTTCCCATTCTGTCGTTTTCCTCTATTTCTTTGCATTGATTATTGAGGGAGGATTTTTTATCTCTCCTTGCTATTCTTTGGAACTCTGCATTCAGATGCTTGTATCTCCTTTGCTTTTCACTTCTCTTCTTTTCACAGCTATTTGTAAGGCCTCCCCAGACAGCCATTTTGTTTTTTTGCATTTCTTTTCCATGGGGATGGTCTTGATCCCTGTCTCCTGTACAATGTCATGAACCTCTGTCCATAGTTCGTCAGGCACTCTATCTATAAGATCTAGTCCCTTAAATCTGTTTCTCACTTCCACTGTATAATCATAAGGGATTTGATTTAGGTCATACCTGAATGGTCTAGTGGTTTTCCCTACTTTCTTCAATTTAAGTCTGAATTTGGCAATAAGGAGTTCATGATCTGAGCCACAGTCAGCTCCTGATCTTGTTTTTGTTGACTTTATAAAGCTTCTCCGTCTTTGGCTGCAAGGAATATAATCAATCTGATTTCGGTGTTGGCCATCTGGTAATGTCCATGTGTAGAGTCTTCTCTTGTGTTGTTGGAAGAGGGTGTTTGCTATGACCATAGCGTTCTCTTGGCAGAACTCTATTAGCCTTTGCCTTGCTTCATTCCGTATTCAAGGCCAAATTTGCCTGTTACCCCAGGTGTTTTTTGACTTCCTACTTTTGCATTCCAGTCCCCTATAATGAAAAGGACATCTTTTATGGGTGTTAGTTCTAAAAGGTCTTGTAGGTCTTTATAGAACCGTTCAACTTCAGCTTCTTCAGCGTTACTGGTTGGGGCACAGACTTGGATTACTGTGATATTGAATGGTTTGCCTTGGAAATGAACAGAGATCATTCTGTCGTTTTTGAGATTGCATCCAAGCACTGCATTTCAGACTCTTTTGTTGACCATGATGGCTACTCCATTTCTTCTGAGGGATTCCTGCCCACAGTAGTAGATATAATGGTCATCTGAGTTAAATTCACCCATTCCAGTCCATTTTAGTTCGCTGATTCCTAGAATGTCGACGTTCACTCTTGCCATCTCCTGTTTGCCCACTTCCAATAACATTCTAGGTTCCTATGCAATATTGCTCTTTATAGCATCGGACCTTGCTTCTATTCCAGTCACATCCACAACTGGGTATTGTTTTTGCTTTGGCTCCATCCCTTCATTCTTTCTGGAGTTATTTCTCCACTGATCTCCAGTAGCATATTGGGCACCTACTGACCTATCTTTTTGCCTTTTCATACTGTTCATGGGGGTTTTCAAGTCAAGAATACTGAAGTGGTTTGCCATTCCCTTCTCCAGTGGACCACATTCTGTCAGACCTCTCCACCATGACCCGCCCATCTTGGGTGGCCCCACATGGCATGGCTTAGTTTCATTGAGTTAGACAAGGTTGTGGTCCGTGTGATCAGATTGACTAGTTTTCTGTGATAATGGTTTCAGTGTGTCTGCCCTCTGATGCCCTCTCACAACACCTACCGTCTTACTTGGGTTTCTCTTACCTTGGACGTGGGGTATCTCTTCACAGCTGCTCCAGCAAAGCGCAGCTGCTGCTACTTACCTTGGATGAGGGGTATGTCCTCACAGCCACCCCTCCTGACCTTGAACGTGAAGTTGCTCCTCTCGGCTCTCTAGCACCCGCACAGCCACCGCTCCTTGGACGTGGGGTAAAAACATATATTAAGCATTAATATAAGAGGGATACTTTCTGGTCATGGAACAAAATTAGGCAATTCAAAAAGTTTTGCTTGGTTACACCTTAGAGTATTCAATATAGTTCTCTGTGCTATACAGTAAGTCCTGGTTGGTTATCTATTTTATATGTGAAAGTGAAAGTGTTAGCCGCTCAGTCACATCTGACTCTTTGCAACCTCGTGGACTGTAGCCCTCCAGGGTACCCTCTCCATGGAATTTTCCAGGCAAGAATATTGGAGTGGGTTGCCATTTCCTTCTCCGGCGGTTATTGTCAACTCAGGCATCAAACCTGGGTCTCCTTAGTACTGTGTATATGTTTATCCCAAACTCTTGACTTAGGAAGCAGACTTTTATTATCAAAAATAAGTGTGATTTCCACAGAAGTTGCTCAGTGCCGAGAAAAATCTCTCTAGTCCAACTGCTGGCTGACAGTTTATGGGCCCAGTTCCCCCATCCAGCTGCTTTGCTAATAAAGTTTTATCGACACACTCCTCAGGCATTACTGTGCATACTGCATGGGCTGCTCTGCAGCAGAATGACCGCAACCACGAGGTCCCCGAAACCGGCACACTCTGCACTGATCCTTCACAAAAGCATGCCGGCCCCAATCCAGACAGTAAAGCTCAAGTGTGGGATTTCTTCTCTCACAAGCCAGGAAAGGCAGAGACAAGAAATCCAGCAGCAACATCCTGTTGGGCAAGAGAGAGGAGACCCTGATAAGAGTTTGCTTGGAAAACAGTGACTGCCTCTCAAGCACCGAGGGTGTGTTGGTCCCTCTTCTGGCTGTTTTACAAGGAGCATCTCTTTCTTCACAGGCTCCTGTGACAAGGGCTCCCGTCTCACAGTGAGGAAAGTGAGGCACAGTGATCTCCCTCATCCAGGGTCACCCTGAGAGCCAGAGGCAGAGCGGGGTACCAGGGCCCCTCCCCTGACTCTTCCCCAGCACACGGTGGCCTCTTCCAAACTTGGCCTTGGAGGCCGCCCCCCACATCAACTTCCTGTCAAGTCTGCCCACTTACTGTTTGTCCATTTGACTTAAAAAAAAAATTAAACCTGATGACTTTTCCTTAGCGAGGAAAGGCCACAGCTCCTATCGCCGACTTAGGGTAACCCAATGTCACATCGCGTGATGGTTTCTGAATGCTTTGGGAAGAAAGGAAGGCATTCTGCTGTTGTTAAAGAGATAAGCACTGGTGAAAACAACCGCAGTTTAGAAACTCTTGAATTTGGCAATGTTCATAAAAAGGCCCCCAGAGGATGTTTTCCAGATGGAGAAACTGGAGACCTAACAGTACAGTTCTTCATGTTTTTGGACTGATAAAGAGTTGAACCAGTAATGGGAAAGCTAACACTGGTCATTGTGTTTGGGTGTGTGGGCGAGTGTGAGAACGCATGTGTGCCTGTGTTCACGCGGGTGGATGTGTGCTCTGTATGTGTGCCTGTGTGCATGTGTGTCTCTGCAGACGCCTCCTCCTCGTCCAAGTTTCTGTTTTGCTTTCTTTGGCCTGTGGACAGTAAAAGACCAAACCACTTTTTTTTTTGCATTTGCTAAACACCGCAACCAGGAAGACGTCGTGAACATGCATGCAGGGCCCAGCTCCCTGCTCGCAGCTCCCGACAGCTTGCAGGGTGGGCACGGTTAACCAGCCCCACAGCTGGCAGGTCTGTGCAGACTTAATTGCACATGGATGGCAGGGCAGCGAGAACCAAGGAAGAAATAAAACAGATAACAAGCGAAGGGGACGG
The DNA here is from genome assembly GCF_029407905.1 of Bubalus kerabau. Lineage (NCBI taxonomy): Eukaryota > Metazoa > Chordata > Mammalia > Artiodactyla > Bovidae > Bubalus > Bubalus kerabau. The sequence continues at coordinate 4,820,929 of NC_073644.1, read as the reverse complement.
GTAGCACTGTAAACAAGCACTTTCCCTCCACGGAGTGAGCCTGAGTGGCTGCGGCGCCTGTAGGCGCTTCTGTGTGCAGCCCAGCTCCTAATCCGCGTCTCAAACGGCTTCCAGATGCTTCCACGCCCACTTCTCGGGAGCTCCTGCCCCCAGACGCCTCTCCACGAGGGGTCTGTCTATGAGAAAAGGTGCTGGATCTTATAATCACTCATTTCCAATCACCCTGACTGGACGGGTATTAATAAACGCATTTCATCTGTCTCTTTGATTAGGAAGAATCTCTTTGCTTCGTCTTGTAAGTCAGCGTAGGAGAGAGGCAGTGCGGGCCAGGATGTGAGATGTGTGTGTGCGTGTGTGTGTGTGAGTGTGCGTGTGAGTGTGTGAGTTTGTGAGTGTGGTGTGTGTGTGTGTGACTGTGTGTGAGGTGTGTATGTGTGAGTGTGTGTGGTATGTGTGTGTAAGTGTATGTATGTGTGTGAGTGTATGTGTGAGGGTATATGTGTGTGTGTGTATGTGTGTGTGTGTATGTGTGAGAGAGTGTGTGTGTGAGCGTGTGTGGTGTGTGTGTGAGAGAGTGTGTGTGGTGTGTGTGAGTGTGTGTGAGAGAGTGAGTGTGTGAGTGTGAGAGAGTGTGTGTGGTGAGTGTGTCTGTGTGTGTGAGTGTGGTGTGTGTGTGTGTGTGAAAGTGTTGAGTATGTGGTGTGTGTGTGAGAGAGTGTGTGGTGTGTGTGTGTGTGAGAAAGTGAGTGTGTGAGTATGTGAGTGTGTGGTGTGTGTGTGTCTCTGTGTGTGTGCATGAGAGAGTGTGTGTGTGTGGTGTGTGTGTGAGTGTGTGTGTGAGAGAGTGAGTGTGTGAGTGTGAGAGAGTGTGTGTGGTGAGTGTGTCTGTGTGTGTGAGTGTGGTGTGTGTGTGTGTGTGAAAGTGTTGAGTATGTGGTGTGTGTGTGAGAGAGTGTGTGGTGTGTGTGTGTGAGAAAGTGAGTGTGTGAGTATGTGAGTGTGTGGTGTGTGTGTGTCTCTGTGTGTGTGCATGAGAGAGTGTGTGTGTGTGGTGTGTGTGTGAGTGTGTGTGTGAGAGAGTGAGTATGTGTGTGTGAGAGTGTGTGTGGGGGTGGTGTGTGTGAGAGAGTGTGTGTGTGTGTGAGTGTATGTGAGGGTATATGTGTGTGAGTGTGTGTGAGTGTATGTGTGTGTGAGTGTGTGTGTGAGTGTATGTGTGTGTGTATATGTGTGAGTGTGTGTATGTGTGAGAGTGTGAGTGTGTGAGAGAGTGTTGAGTGTGTGGTGTGTGTGTGTGGTGTGTGAGTCTGTGTGTGTGAGAAAGTGTTGTGTGTGGTGTGTGTGTGAGTGTGTGTGAGAGAGTAAGTGTGTGAGTGTGTGTGTGTGATGAGTGTGTGTGTGAGTGTGTGTGTGGTATGTGTGTGTGGTGTGTGAGTGTGTGAGAGTGTGTGTGTGTGAGTATGTGAGAGTGTGTGGTATGTGTGTGAGTGTGTGTGTGTCTCTGTGTGTGTGAGAGAGTGTGAGTGTGTGGTGAGTGTGTGCGTCTGTGTCTGTGTGTGTGTGAGAGAGTGTGAGTGTGTGTGTGATGTGTGTGTGAGTGTGTGTGTGTGTCTGTGTGTGGTGGGGGCGGGTTGTATATCTCTGCTGACACGTGCTGGGGTGCACAAGAAATGTACATGGTGCGTCTCCGCGGGCACCCTGCCCTGGCCGTGAGGGGCAGCCCGCCCTCCAGGCAACACCCCGGCGGCTGGCCGGTGATGCAGCGCCCTCCCGCCAGGCCACCCGCGGGGCCGCGGCCTCCCTCCAGCCACGGCTCTGGGTTTCCATGAGAGGGAAAACCTTCCTGAGTCCTGATGCTCAGAGCGGAACAGGAATCCTGGGCCTGCTTTTCTTCCTTCCTTCTGAGGGTCTAATTTTGCTCTTTCAATCTGTGCAGAAACATGAACTCGTAAAGCAGAGGAGAGGACACAGTGTGCTGGGCAACCCCACTGTGGACCCAGGGCTCGCAGACTGGCGCCCCCAAACCCGGGGCCTCGCTGCTTGTTCAGGGCTGCAGGCCACTGCCCACTCTCAGGAGGGCTGGCCCCTTCCACTTCCTCGTGTCTCCAAGCCCAAGCTCATCCTCATCTGTGACAGCTGGGCTCGCATGCTGATTTCATGGAAAGGAGGTGCGATTAGAAGGGAGGCCCTCACACTCTTTCCTGACCCCGGAAGGCTGAGTCTCCTGCATCAGAGCCTCCTCGCACCTCCTCCTTCCTCCCCATGGCCTTCCGGGCTGCGTGCAAGATGTCCTCCCTCCCCCTCCTCCACAGGTGTCCTTCCCTTTCCTCCCCGGGGTCCCCTCCAGCTCCCAACCCAGAGCTGCACCGTCTCCTCCTGCCAGGCTTTGCTCTCCCACCTCAGGGTCCCCTCCTGCCCCCCAGGTCCCATTCTCTCACCTCAGGGTCTGTCCTGCCCCCAGGCCCAGCTTTCTCACTCCTGGGGTCTCCTCCTGTCCCCCCCCAGGCCCTGCTCTCTCACTCCATGGTGCCCTCCTCTCTCACCCCAGGGTCTGTCCTGCCCCCCAGGCCCCACTCTCCCACCCCAGGGTCCCTCCTGCCACCCCAGGCCCCACTGTCTCACCCTAGGGTCCCCTCCTGTCCCCCCAAGGCCCTGCTCTCCCACCCCAGGGTCTCCTCCTGTCCCCGCCCCAGGCCCTACTCTCTCACCCCAGGGTCCCCTCCTGTCCCCCCTCTCCAACCCAGGCCCCACTCTCTCACGCCTCTCCAGAAGCAGCTGACCTTGGTTCCTGACTCAGATCTCTCCCAGTCCATCCCAGTTTACCTTCCAGGATGCAGACCTCAGGTCCTCCGGTCCCTTGCCCAGCACAGCCACACCTGGGGGGCTGTCAGCTCCCTGCCACCTGTTCTCCTGCCCCCACGGCCTCCCTGGTGGCTGTCTCTGTGGTCAGGCTCCCCCATCCCCATGCAGAGATTGCCCCACATTCTTCCAGAGGTTCGGGTCACCGCCAGGGTGGCAGGAGCATCGTCTCCACTCTTCCGTTCTGTCCTGGACCCTACATCCTCCCATCACCATGAATTTGCTGATTCCACAGATGGGATTCTCTGTGTCTTCAGGGCAGAGCCCAGCCCAGCAGAGTAACTTTGACAAAATATTTGTGGAATAATTTTGCTTGAAAAAAATTTTAAAACTCCACGATCTCAGGAAGGTGAGGTTTCTTGCCTTCTAGAACCGGGAAGAGCCTGGGGCTCATCTCCAGGCCCAGCAGAGCCAGCTGTACTCAACCTTCCCTTCAGCCTTCACTGCTTTGCTAAAGATCAGCTCACTGAGACCAAGAGGAAAGGGCCTTCATACACAGTAGGAGATCTTGGTGGCTCAGACGCTGAAGAGTCTGCCTGCAGTGCGGGAGACCTGGGTTCGATCCCTGGGTTGGGAAGATCCTCTGGAGGAGGTAATGGCAACCCACTCCAGTATTCTTCTCTGGAGAATCCCATGGACAGAGGAGCCTGGTGGGCTCTAGTCCATGGGGTCACAAAGAGTTGGACACAACTGAGCAACTTCACTCTCACTTTCTTTATACACAATCCTACTGCAGCTTGTCTTTAAGAGAAAAGACATACCTGTGCTATTCAGCCATACTGGGTTGATTATCCCCCCAAATGCATCCTACCCAGAACCTCGAAAAATGGCCGCACTTGGAAACCAGGTCTTGGCAGATAGGATCAGGCCAAGCTGAGTCACACTGGCTTTAGTTGGGCCTCAATTCAATGACTGGTTTTCCTTTGTTACTTTTTTTTTTTTTTGTAATTTTATGCTGGAATGTGTGTCAGTTGCTCAGTCGTGTCTGACTCTTTGTGACCCCATGGACGTAGCCCTCCAGGCTCTTCTGTCCATGGGATTCTCCAGACAAGAATACTGGAGTGGGTTGCCATGCCCTCCTTCAGGGGATCTTTCCAACCCAGGGATTGAACCCGTGTCTCTTATGTCTCCTGCATTGGCAGCTGGGTTCTTTACCACTAGCGCCACGTGGGAAGACCACTAGGACGAGGTTTTGAAATTCAGGTGAGCACATGGGTGAAGGCACTGATGAGGGGCTGGCACTGGGGACCCCGATGTGTGTCCCCAGGATAGGACAGGGAACCCAGGGGAGGTGTGATGGGGGTTCACTCCATGGTGAACTACCAGAGGAGAAGAGGGGCTCCTATGAGCAGGGGTGGAGGGGGAGCCTGGCCAGGCTGCGGGCAGGGGAAGCGTGTGTGAAACACACTGAGCTGAGCGGGCTCCCTCCTGGCACAGCTTCTCACTGTGCATCTGAGGGGCTTGGCTGCAAAGGGAGAAATTTCTGGAATTCCTTTAGCGGCAGCCTGGCTGGTGGGGCTCTGAGAGGCTTTGAGTCACTCGGGCTCTGCTGAGCTAACAAAACTAATGAGATGACACCAACCTTCCCCACGCCACCGGGGTCAGGCTTCACACCTGGAGCTGTCACTTCTGATTCGCCGTGAAAAAGTTATAGATAAGAGAGAGACAAACAAACAAGGTAAAAGAAGTGAGAAAAAAATTACTCAATAAAAAGCAACGATAAAGCAGTAAAAATAAGCAGCTACGGCGAGAGCAGAAATGCCCAACTGGACAAAACCATCACCGAAGGCCAGGCTGAGTCCTCCGCCTAGATGAGAAACAAATAAAGCAATAAAGCATGTCTGCAGGGTCAGGCCTGAGGTCCGACTCGGGGCCTGGGACCAGGGCGGGTCATGGGTGAAGGTCCTGGTGGTGGCGGTCCCTCCCGCTGACCGCAGCCGGGGCGCCGGCCCTGACCTCTGCACGAGGACCGCGGCGGGCAGAGCGAGGGCAGGACTCGGGGCCCTGGAAAGGCAGAGGGCGGAGGCCAGCACCGCGCCTCGCCGGCCCACCCTACTGACCCTAGGGCACCCCTGGCAGACCCGGGAAAGCAGGGTTCTGGCCTCTCAGGCCAGCGACTCCAGACTCAAGCCGATTGGCCTGAATCTTTCCTCCACCTCTAAGCTCACTTCCAACTTGAGCTTGAGCAAATCTGCTGCTTTTTTACTTCCTTTTTTTGCAGTCTCTCTGTCTGTCAAACTGAAGTAGCAAACATACCCACATCTGAAGGTGTCTGTTGCAAGAATATAAAATTCATACATTTAACCCAGGATCCAACAACAGAGAATTTCTAAGTATATCACAGCTCTTATTAGACGTGAGGACACTGACACGCACGTAACACACGTCGGGATGAACGTGGTGCTGTAACAGTGAGAGGAGGAAGAAAGCTTTCGGACAAAGCATCGTGCTGAATCTTGGTTTCATCCCTTATTTGTGGTTGAGTAAATTATTAACCCCTTTTGAGCCTCCGTTTTTCACAGTGTTAGTAAAATTACCTTTAAAAAGACATTTCCTGGAGCTCTTGTCAGATAAAAAACAAGCACCTGCATTTGCCTGCCTAGCCCACGTACCCCATGGCCTTTGCATCCTCCGGCAGCGTTGTAGACACTGTTACCCAGGTTACGCAGAGGCGGAGCCGGCCCCACCAGCAGGAACTGTACTCAACACGTCTTAGTCATCTGTTTCATCCAGCAAAACTGCAAACACCCCTCAGCTACGGAGCCCTGCGCCGGTAGAGCACCTTGTTCATCTCAGGGATTCAAGTTTCAGTACTCAGAGGGATGTTCCTCTCTTGTATCTATTTGTATTAATGTGTGTGTTCAACATCAAAAGTGAAAAGAACTCAATGGACCTGAAATGGTTCTCTTCTTGAGAGATTCTGCCTTGAAAAAGATTGGTTTACAAAGAAGAGTTTATGGGGAAGGGGATGAAAATTTTGGGAGTTTGGAATCAACATACGCACATGACTGTATATGAAATAGATCACCAATAAGGACCTACTGAGCAGCACAGGGGACTCTCCTCAATACTTTGTAATAACCCATAAGGAGAAAAATCTGAAAAAGAAATATAAGCATACAGATACAAATGTGTGTGTGTGTGTGTGTGTGTGTATGAAACAAATACATTGTGAATTAAATATAATTCAATTAAAAATTGTTAAAAAAAGAAGTTATAAAACTATGAAGGGTACACATGTTCTCTGTCATGCACACACACACACACACACATTTCAGTTTATATCCCTAATAGTATAAGGAAGAGTCTCTGAAAGCAGGAGTGGTTATCTGGGGATCCCACGCTGTGTGCTCAAGGCCTCAGGGAACGGTTACAACCTCGGAGACATGATCTGAATGTGGCCGCTCACTGTCTGAGTAGTACCATGTCTTAGATGGACTTGCCTGTTCCTTACCTTCGATCAGTTTTGGGGTTTTGAAAATAGAAATGAGGGAATGAACATTGGACTTCTCTGTTTACGCTCACCTTTACTTGTGCACAGAATTGTAGGACATACTCTTTCGAAAGAGACACAAAAGGAGGCAGATTACTGTTAACAGCTTCGAAGGACTTTTATTCTTCTTTAAAAATTTTATTTTATAAAAAAATAAAATTAAAAACTTCATTTAAGGAGATTATTTTTTTGTTTTTAAAAGTGATTTTATTTTTTCCATTTTATTTTTTAACTATATTTTTACATTTTTAATTGGAGGCTAATTACTTTACAATCTGTGGTGGTTTTTGCCATACATCGCCAGGAAGCCATGGGTATGCATGTGGGCCCCATCCTGACCCCCCACCGGCCTCCCCCCCGCCCATCTGGGCCGTCCCAGAGCACCCGCTTCAGGGGCCTTGCAGCACGAGTCAAGTTCGCACTGGCCATCTGCTTCACACATGGCGATGGACATGTTTCAGCATCATTCTCTCACATCGCCTACCCTCGCCCTCTCCCACAGAGGCCAAAAGGCTGTTCTTCACGTCTGTGTCTTTTTTTGCTGTCTTGCATATAGGATCACCGTTGCTGTCTTTCTAAATTCCATATATGTGCATTAATATAGTGTAATATTGGTGTTTATTTTTTAAAAATTGTGTTGAAGTATACTTTATTTACAATGTCATGTCAATTTCTGCAGTATAGCAAAGTGATTCAGTTATATGTGCCTCTTTCTTTTTAATATTCTTTTCCATTATGGTTTATCACAGAATATTGAATTTAGTTACCTGTACTATACAGTGACACCTTGTTTATCCAGCTTATATAAAATAGCTTGTTGTTGTTTAGCCACTAAGTTGTGTCTGACTCATCTGTGACCCCATAGACTGTAGCCTGCCATACTCCTCTATCCATGGGATTGCCCAGGCAAGGATACCAGACTGGGTTGCCATTTCCTTCTCCAAATGAGATTAATTTTGATGATAAGAGAGGAAGTGAAGAGGATAAAGGGAAGGGGAGAAAATATTCTATTTTTAGTTTTTTAAAAATATATATGATTTTATTTAACCTGTTTTTAATAATTATAGATACTTCATCCTGTATAGACATAAAATAGCCCACCTCAGAAGTCAAACCAATGACCAAAAACCTCTTTGCCATCTTTGTCCTGAGCAGGCAGCTTTTAAAGGCCACAAGGATGGGCACCTTTCTGTGGAGCTGATGCTCAAGAGGAATCACGTGCTCCCATCTGCATCCCTGGAGTTTCCTCCCTCAAGGCAGGTTCAGCCAAGATGGAGACCATAAATGGTCGCAGTTTTTGTACTAGCCGCAAAAGTGGTGTCCAGATGCCAGTAGCGGATCCCGCAGCTCTGCCGAGTCCCGCCCAGTGTCACAGACAAGGGCCAGCTCTGAACTGACCGGCAGGATGTGGTGACCGGGACCCACAGCGTCATGTCCATCACTGTGGCTCTAACAAGACCCTGAACACTGGATCGTCAGAAATAAATGCTTTTCTAGTTCAGGTGTCTGCCTTTTCCTTTTGTAGAATAAATACGTACACACGCTGGGCTGCAGCCGGCAGATGGCGGGGACAGGACAGGCTGAGGACCGAGGAGTGTCCAGATGCAGGGCCTCTTAGGACAGAGCGAGGTCCCCTGCAGGAGGGCTTTCCCCCCTTCACTGAGCTCTGAATGCTGAGTAGTTGAAACGCTGTGTTCACCTCTTGCTCTGTTTCCCTCATTACCCTACTCTCTCTGCTCTTCCTGTCTCTTTATTTCCACATTTGTGAGGAGTTTGCAGCCAGCTATACAGTTTTCAGGGGCAGTATCCCAAACTGCCCTGATTTCTGACACTGATTCCAAATTTGGGGGTGTTCCCAAAACCACCTTTAAATGAAATTTTTAATTTTATTATTTTATAAAATAAAAATTTTAAACAAGAATAAAAATCCTTCAAGGTTGTTAGCAGTAATCTGACTTCTTTTGAGGACTCACAGCATCTGCGGGTGCCTGTGATGCTCACGGATTTGGTTTGTTACAGGGAGAGGCTTCTGGGTGGCAGCAGGCACGGGGAGAAGCCAGTGGGACAGAGTGCAGGGCCCCAAGCTCGTGGCTCCTTGTCCTCTCCCCCGGGTCAAGCTGAATCACTCTTCCCACATCTGTGTGTGGCCGCAGCAGCAGCTGACACCAAACAAGGACGTTTGCCCAAGAGCCAGTGTTCCGAGTTTTTGCTGTGGCTTTGTTACATACCTGTGATGGGTTATTGATTGATTGCCCACGTGGTTAAGGACAGTCTCAACTCAATTAATATGGCAGCGTCCCAAGGCTCCTAGACAAATGAAGATGACCTCCCAGGAGCCAGGACAAAGGCTAAACCTCTTTGGGGGCAAGGTTCAACTCCTGAGGACCCACTGTCCACATCTAAAGATTTCTAAAAATGTTCAGAAAAACCCCTTTCAGCCACAGGTGAGTTTCTGTTTATGAGGCAGCTTTTGGAAAACATCTAGAGTGGGGATTGGAGGCCAGGAGAATCAACCAGGTAAGCAGAGGGTTGGATTTTCAGCCCCACGTTGACCCCCAGGGAGAGGGGAGGGGCTGGAGGTTGAGATCAAGCACTGGAATCAGTCTTGCCTTGGGCTGAAGCCTCCGCCATAGCTCCGCAGGTGGGGTTCAGACCTGCAGGCTGGTGACAGGCGGAGGTACCGGGGAGGAGATGCCCCCTCCCCACCCCCGTGGGCTCCATCCTTCTGTTCATCAGTGCCCTTCATGATGTCCTGCGTAATAAACGGGTTGTCTGAGTCCATGCTTCTCTGAGTTCTGTGAGCTGCTCTGACCAATGAATGGAGCCCAAGGAGGGGTGGTGGGTTTGCGGCTGGTCGGCCAGGAGCACACGTGACAGTCTGGACTTAGGACTGGCATCTCCTCTGCAGGTAGACCGTGTCAGGATTTGGAGAGCTGCTGGGTGATGTGCAGAAAGCACAGGTTGGTCTGGGGTCCTCAGCCAGCAGTCGTGGCTCTCCTGTCCCGCCCCCCACCGTTCTTCGCTGCTCTCTGAAACCCACAATCTGCTCAGAATTCGGAGACACGCTACTTCTCTGCCTCCACCGGGTTGAGTCATTTTCTGTGGCTCTTTCAGAGTTCTTTCCATAAACTTCCCTGCTCAGATGAAAACCGCTACATCTAAAGCACAAAGCTGGAACAGCTGCTTTCTCCCCACCCCTGCCCAGAGCTCAGGGCATCTCAGGCTCTCAGCCTTGGCCTCTCCCTCCACTGTGGAGTCACAAGAGGGAGAGATGGTCATTATTTCTGGGGACAAAATCTGCAGAAGTCCCAACCTCCCCCCACATTATGTATCTTCATTCTTTTCAGAAACAATCTTGCTATGATCAAAATACATTTATATATATATATATAAAAATTTATTTTTTAAGCTACAAAAATATTCTACAAATTCTCCGGTCTATATTGGTTAACACCTGCACTAATAATGCATAATCACGTCTGTCTTCTCCAAATCCGCAGCCTGCTTTACTCCATTCCTCACGGTAGATCATTTCAGGTCTTCTGTCATCATCACTTGCAGGGATTTAGACAAGTTTTTGGTTGTTGTGTTTCTTTGTGGAAGCATACAGCTCATGTGGAGAATCTCTCGTTTCCTAATTTGGGAAACAAAGCTGTCAGCTCACCCCTGAACAGGGCCCTCAGACGTTAGCTCCTTTTTGTCGCCAAGAGTTGAATCCAGAGAGGCGCTCGCCTGTGTGAGAGTTAAAACGTGTATTAAAAGCCACAAGTGGAAAACTGTGGACATGTGCACAGATGGTCAGGGGCACAGGGCCACTGTGAAAGGCCATTCAGAACAATTAACTCCGATTCATGCTAAGCAGAAATAAACAATCGCCCATTCAAGTGGGCATTAGTTCCACTATCTTTATCCAAGTCATCAAAACAACGTTCTCCATGTTGGGGTGTCTCCAAGAAGGACGTCAGGACACAACTACAAAAACAGAGGGTTCTTTTGTGGATTTCTGAGACCCAAGCCTGGATATCTTGACATTTGCATTACTAATCGCCTTCTTCCAAAACATGTTGACACTTGGGTGGGTTCTGAATAGACTTCTAAGTGGCTCTCCAGACAAGAGCAGGTCCACCTCACCAACTGCCAACAGCAGAGCCGTCTCAGGCCAGCCTATGCTTGCACTCCAGGAGGAACATGGACAGAAGTCCCCGTAAGCCTGGACCCAGAAGGATCCATACACAGAAACAGACACCGTCCCTCTTCTTCTCCACCCTGCATTTGCTTACCCTGGTTTCCATGGATACGAAAGCACAGGCACCCATAGGCCTGCCGGAAGGGTCCCGTCCTGGGGGCCCTGGCTCCCAACCCACCCATGGATGCCTTGTCCTGTCCTCAGGTGCTGTGGGACTTGAGTGCTGCCATGCTCCCCCGTGTGTCCCATCAATGAGGTGCTGTGGCTGACCACAGGGCCACTTCGGTGCCCCCCAAAGTCCCACTTTTTAACTAGTGGACGATGTATGTGAGGTTGTAAAGGAAAGTTGGGGGCGTGATTGATTAAGTGGCCGTGTTTCTGTGGCCCTCTTCATTAGGCTTCCTTGCTGAACAGTAAGAACCGGAGATCAGTCACAGCCAGCATCACACATTTGGAAAAACTCAGCACAGAGAAAGGGCCGAGCGGGGCAGGGCCACCCTGTTCTCCCCAGCCTCCCACCCGCTCCTTCTCCCACCGTGTCCACAAGTCTGCTCTCGGTGTCTGTGTTTGTACACATGGAATATTACTTGGCTATAAAAAGGGATGCATTTGAATCAGTTCTAATGAGGTGGATGAGCCTAGAGGCTATTATACAGAGGTAAGTAAGTCAGAAAAAGAAAAATATCGCATATTAAAGCGCATATAGGGGATCTAGAAAGATAGTACTGATGAGCCAACTTGGATAATCTGTATTTTTGTTCCTCTTAATGCATGCCGTCACAGCTGCCAGACATCCAGTGGCCACTCAATAAGCAACAGGATGGCAGGGACAAACCCCGCATCACGGGGCAATTGCTGAGGAAGGGCAGGTCCAAGGTGTCTGTGGGGACCCGTCTGCCCTCCCGGCCCCACAGACAGGGCTCTCCTTTCCCATGGCCTCCTCCAAACGCTGTCTGAGTGCTGTGGGCCCTGCAGGTCTAAGGTTAATTTCAGCATCCCCCAGAAGGCCCTCCCTGCCACCCAGCCCCCGAATCAAGGGGTTAAATACCCCTCTGTGCTGCAGCCGTATGCATCTGCCTCGGCCCTGATGAGAGCTGAGAGTGCCCCGCCACCTGCTCTGTTTGTCCACTAGCTGTGGAGGCGAAGACCCCGGCGGGAAGATGGCTAAGCTTCACCCCCAACACGGACTAGGTGCCCAGTGAATGCTTGTTGAATAAGTGGAATCTCTGAGGCTTTTCTGCTTCCCTTCTGGCTCCAGAAAATCTCCTCCCCCACCCACACACCCCGTTTCCATTTTCTATGTCTTGAAGATGAGGTGACAATTGCTTACCTCCCAGACTGTGAAATGAACACTCCAAAACACTTTTTCAAATGCTAAGGCTGTAAAAGATTTACTCTATAAAACAACTTGACCAATAAATACCTAATAAATCCATTTGCAAGTTCAAACATTTAAAAACCTTCTTGATGATCTGATGAAGCTGAAAAATGCTAAGTCATTGTGATTTCTGTGCATTTGTATATTCATTATCTGTTTCATTGAGTGGAAAAACTTGTTTTAATTCTGGTACAAAGGAGATCACAATCTTGATCAGACTCGTTCTAATGAAATCAGCCTGGATATAACCATTTCCTCCACCAGCATCATCATCATTACCTCTGGTAAAGGCATGCCATGAGCTCAAAAGAATTTCTTCTTAAAAAAAATCAAGAAATGGGTGGTGTTTTAATGTTAGATATGAAATCAAGGTGGGTAAAGAAATAAAACAACCTTGATAAACATTATAATCATAAACAATGATCCAAAACATCAGTTTTGGAAAGAGTTCACAGTCTAAAGAAGTTGATTTCTAATTAGACGTGAATTATACTGTTTTCTATATTATGTTTAATTAAAGAATGAGCAAATAGTTGTGACAACTGGCAAGATGGTTATTTTGTACCATCTCGGGCTCAGCTAAGCTACAAAAGGGGCATGCAATCAGCAATTGTCTTTAAAAAGAGCACTTAGTATAAAATGATTAGTTTCATCAATTTAGACCTATTTTCTTAAACAAATAGAACCACTGGAACAGCTTTGTCTGTTCAAACTGGAAGACCTTTTTACAGCTGAAAAGAAGGACTGTTTTGACACCATCTGGTTCTTCTTGTGAGGGCAAACCATCTCATTTCACGTGATTAACACCTATCACATTTACCAGGGCACCAGAGAAGCCACTAATCTGCCAGATATGAATTTGCCTAATTTTAGTGTCCTGCTATATAAAAATCTTAAATGTTATGTAGTTTAATAAAAATACAGTTTTTCAATGGTTGTGCATTATTATTCAAAAAAAACACTGCATTTGTAAAATCACGATCAATGGTTTATTACAGTTGGAAAAATATTTGCGTTTATATAAAGAAACCAGTCCCTCCTAAAGTAAGTCAACCCTGAATATTCATTTGAAGGACTGATGCTGAAGCTAAATACTTTGGCCACCTGTTGTGAAGAGCTGACTCATTGGAAAAGACTCTGATGCTGAGAAAGATTGAAGGCAAAAGGAGAAGGGGACAGCAGAGGATAAGATGGTTGGACGGCATCACCGACTCGATGAACATGGATCTGAGCGAACTCCAGGAGATAGTGAAGGACAAGAAAGCCTGGAGTGCTGCAGTCTCTGGGATTGCAAAGAGTGGACATGACTTAGTGACTGAGCAACAGTGACAAAATTAAGAAAACTTAACCTTTAGTGAAAGGGAAGTGAGAAGATTAGCAAATCCATCTCCACTGGAAATATGCACAGATATTCACTAGCAGATACATGCACACATCTCTTTTTGCACGTTTAGTTAAGTGTAAATGAGTGTTTCTTCTTGATACCCACTTCTGAGCCCTCAGCATAAGTATAAGCATTTGAGATCACTCTGCTCTGAATAAATTGTGCAGTTTCACAGAGATGCCCACTGTATGAAGGGTCGCACATTCATGGTGGAGATGCTGAGAGTTCAGAAGGAAGGAATGCCTAATGGTAAGCAGGTGCATTACTTGGGATAATATTCGAGAAGTAAATGAATGCTACAGGTATCTGATGATAATACTTTGCACTTAAAAAAATCAATCAATGTATCTCTTCAACTATTGAAAAAATTAAGGAAGTAGAGAAAATCTTAATTTTAAATAAAATTGCTTGCTCTAACATGTCATTCTTAAAAATTTGAACCAGCCTAACAGGGTCATGGAATTTATTTCTAAAATCACTGACTTGATGGGTCATATGGAGGCTCCTGGATCATGTCGATTTGTACATTTCTGGGATAAACTGATTGCAAAGGTAATCTAAAGAAAATCTCAAAGAGTTTAGACTCACTTCTGTGCTTTAGGAGCTGTGTTTCTAGGAACTGAACACGTTCCTAGAATCAAGAGAATATACAAAATCACTCTCCCTAAATACTCTAGTGACGCTAATGTTAATTATGTTTTCTCTCTAAGTGCGTGCTCTGTCAATACATTCATGTTCAGCTCTTTGAGACCCTGTGCACTGTAGCCTGACAGGCTCCTCGGTCTACGGAATTCTCCAGGTAAGAGTACTGCAGTGGGTTTCCATACCCATGTTTTCCTGGTTAGAGATTTTTTGTTTGTTTGTTTGTTAACCTGTATCTTGTTTTTATCATAATATTAATATATTTAAAAGGGGACAAGGAAAATCTAATTTCTTAGCTTGTTACATTAGCAAGATACTCATTTCCAGCAGTCTGAAATTTATGGAGGCTATTACATTATACTCTTTTAATCAGCAGAGCTTGAATTCTTATCAGTGCATTTTGCATTATGATGGAAGACATTGATTAAGTTGTGCTTAATGGATTATCAGATATTATCTTCTGTGCAATTTGTAAAGAATTAGGTTAATAATTTTCCAATCTTAAGATCCAGAAAATTTGGTTTCTTTAATAGGGCATGATTTATTACTTGTACAATGATTGGTTTGATAGAGTGCATGAGGATTAAATTTAGGACAGTTGTTTGGCCATCTAGGAAAGAACAAACACACTTATGATAAACATAATCAGGGCCAAATATACCCAGGTAGTATTTTATTGCTATTAAGTAAATGTGTTTAAAGTGGGATGGCAATCAACTAACTTTAGAGGAAAATAATACAGCTTAAAACCATTGGGTGACATAAACAAACGTGGGAATTTCAAAAAAGCTTAGTAAAGGCATCAAATGGATTGATAAATATTAAAAAGACACAAGCTTCTTATTAAATAGTTTAATGGAATCAATTAATCTGACATGCTTTAAAAAAATCAAATGCTTCCACTTGAAGATAATTGTTATATTAGGCCAGATGGTGTTTCGTTTCTAAAGAATGTATATTAAGACTTGTTTTCACTATATGTAAAGAAACTTGGAATTTTAAAAATATTAATAGGAATTATAATGAATCTCAGGTCTGCAAATGTTCCAATCTACTTTTAATATCAATTATTGCTTTTTTCCCAATTGCTTTCTTTTCCCCTGAATCCTACCTCATTTCTTCTAAAATTACCTCTACTTTCACTGCTTTTTTTTTAAAAAAATTGTGCTTTTGTTTTTAGAGTGTTCTGTTGGTTTCTGCCATCCTCCTTGAATCAGCCATAATTATGCATATGTCCCTTCCCTTGTGAGCCTCCCTCCCCACCCCAGTCCCAGCCTCTGGTCATCACAGAGCTCCAGGCTGGGCTTCAGTGTTATAAAGCAACTTCTCACCAGCTATCCATTTTACACACAATAGATTTTTTTAAAATATAAAGATATCTTAATACACATGCAATATCTCTATTGCATAATTCTTTTTAACAAAAATTTATTTTGTTTGCTCTTGGCCCACTCTTTCATAACGTGAACAGGACCATTCACACTGAAATATCGGTGATTACAAACAAGAACATGTAACGTTGGCCGTAAAATTAGTAACGTAAGTTGCACGCACTGGTCACAACTAGATAAAAGTAGAAACTTCAGACATTGATTTGGCAAGACCGGAATCTCAGTGTCCTTATGGCTGGCCTTGTAGGATTAATCGTTTGGACAGTTTAATGCTTTACTTTTCATCTGCCTTTTTCTTACAAGTTTAATTATAATTACAGCATATTAAGTAGACTCCAAGTTTTTCTGTGTGTAAACCCAATTTTTAATTGGAGCTATTTTTTGAATTAGAATGAATTTTACTTTGCTTTGTTTGGATCATGTGTTAAGTCGCTTCAATCATGTCCAACTGGTTGTGACCCCAGGCTCCTCTGTCCCTGGGATTCTCCAGGCAAGAATACTGGAGTGGGTTGCTGTACCCTTCTCCAGGGGGCCTTCCCAACCCAGGGATCAAACCCACATCTCTCTTGTCTCCTGCATTGGCAGGTGGATTTTTACCACTAGCACCACCTGGGAAACCCTAGTTTTGATCACAACAGAACACAAGAGAATGTGCCAGTGAATTTCTCAAACCCCAGAGAAAGGCATGGGAGAAGGCAATGGCACCCCACTCCAGTACTGTTGCCTGGAAAATCCCATGGATGGAGGAGCCTGGTAGGCTGCAGTCCATGGGGTAGCGAAGAGTCAGACACGACTGAGCAACTTCACTTTCACTTTCCACTTTCATGCATTGGAGAAGGAAATGGCAACCCACTCCAGTGTTCTTGCCTGGAGAATCCCATGGACAGAGAAGCCTGGTAGGCTGCAGTCCATGGGGTCACACAGAGTCGGACACGATTGAAGCGACTTAGCAGCAGTAGCAGCAGCAGCAGAGAAAGGCATGGGTGGTCTGCAGAGGACTTCTCCCAGTGGTGAAAACCCTCCACTGTCGTGGGAGTGAGCCCAACACAGACCATCCGGTGGAATAAACGGTAAGTTTAACTGAAAGCTAGAGAGTAGCTGATTGTGAAAATAACTTTCTGATGGTGATTATTTTTAGATCTATTTTTTCTATAAGAGTGGAAATAAGTTTGATGAAGTTTATTTATAAAATCCTCCATGCGTTTTTCGGGCATTTCATTTTTGTAATAGAACATTTATTTTTTCACAAAGACACTGGAAAAAGCAAGCTTCCCCTTGTAAAGTTAGTTGATTTAAGTGAATCAAGCAAACAGTTGATTCCATCCTGAACATCTGAACCCATACACAAAACGACAGTCACATTTGGGTAAATACATCAAATATACAGAAATGTATAAAACTTAATCATGTCATTTATCGTGTGGCTGTTAAGCAGCAAATTGCATTGGAAAATATGTTATAGAATAAGGGAGTCACCTCAGCAACCCACTCACAGAGCTTTTTTACATTAAATGGAAGGGACTCTGCGTCTATGTGAAACGTGCTGGCTCTGGCTTGTACGTGGGCTGGGGCATTGCTGAGTTCTCACCTGGCTGAGGCGGGCCTGAAGATGCTTCATCACAGGGGACCTGGGCTACACTCTCCAGCCTGGAACTGGATCCAGCTCTGTCAGTCGGGAGTCATCAGACTCTAGCCCCAAGGGCACTGGGAAAACCCCCGCGGGCCTGGACTTGGTGTCCAGGGGCACTGGTGATGCCAGCGTGGAGAGCATGCTCCTAAGTCACTAGCTCTTCTTGCCAGAATTCCTAGACTGGCCTGGAGAGAACAGATGAGCTCACCGTGTCCCCACACCAGCACGCTTGCATTCCCTGAGGGCAGCTAGCCCTCACTGGCGCTGGAACGCGGGATTTGTGATGAATAGCTTCAGATTCTTGTAACTGTTTGAATCCCCTCCTCAGGCCTACAGCGCTCCAGCCTGCCTTCTGCACTTGTGTGGCCACTCCCTGTTTCTAGGGTTCTGATGTCAGGATGGGCAGGGAGAGGATGGCCACTGGGCACCTCCCCTTAAATCGTGTCCCCACATCTGTTCAGACCTCAGGGAAGCTGGCTGCCAGCTCAGGCTGCGAGGAGCCTCTGCACACACTGCGCACTGCGGCCACGTTGGTGGTTTCTGGACCACTGAGGGGGAGCAAAGTGCTGTGGCTCTCCAGTTGAAGGTAAATACAGTGGCATGCTTGAAAGACAGCTTTCATGGACCGTACGCTGGTAGTCAAATACATTTTATGGGTTTGCTGACCAAATCTGACCCAGTATTTTGAGTCCCATAAGGTTACATTGAAGATGATTTTATTTTTGCTGTTGTTGTTCAGTCTCTAAGTCATTTCTGACTCTTTGCAACCCCATGGGCTGCAGAATGCTAGGCTTCTCTGTTGTTCACTATCTCCCTGAGCTGTGCAAACTCATGTCCATTGAGTCTATTGAATCCTGGGTGCCATCCAACCATCTCATCCTCCGCTGCCCCCTTCTTCTCCTTCCTTCCATCTTTCCCAGCATCAGGGTCTCTTCTAGTGAGTCAGCTCTTCGTATCAGGTGGCCAAAGTATTGGAGCTTCAGCATCAGTCCTTCCAATGAATATTTTAGTTAAATATAAATTGGGTGATTACTTATTTCCTACTTCAAGAATACCATGACTGGTACCCTATCTTGATTTTTATCTGCTATAGTAATAGCTAATATTTATTGAGCTATTATGACATGCTGGACACTAGCTATCATGTGACTCCAACACCAGCCACCTCTTTCTGCACTGAACTGATGATGAAATTAGAACCAGTGAAGTCAGGAGACTGGCCCCTTGTCTTACAGACAGCTGTGGGGTCAGGACAAGGATAGATGGCTTCTCCAAGCTGCCAGCCATGCTCTCCGCTGCTTCTCAAGTTCAAGCCCCAGGTACAGGGGTTCCCATTACAGAGTCCCTGTGTCACACGGGGGCAGGGACACGTCCTGGGGAACAAGACAAGCCCATTGTGCCCGCTGAAATCGTACATGGTAGGGGCATTGCTTGGATTAAACTAGATTCTGCACCCAAGTCCAGGGAGACTAGCAGGTGTCACTGTCACCATGACAACCGTGGGACGGTTCTGCTCCCCAAATCCTCCCCTCAAGCATGCTTAGCTTGGGGGTCCTTCCAAGCAGAGCCGTCAGAGGACCCTGGGCAGCTGCTCAGGCAGGGATCCGGGGGCCCTGCCTTTGTGCTCCGGGAACAAGTCAGGACCTTGAGCACATTCTGGGCTTCTCCGTGGACCTGACCTCCAGGATGTGACCACCGACCCCCACCGCCACTGGGACAGAGGACTGCAGCCCTGTGTCTGGGGGCGGTCAGTAGGGAACCACCAGATCCCCACCACGAGCTGCAGATACAAACAGCACCCACGATGCAGAAATTGCCTTGGCGTGCGGGTCAGTGGTGATTTCATTTGTAAGTAATGTTTTGATTGTCACAGATTATATGTTGCCCTCCCCGCCTGACATTTGTTGTACAGCAGGATTGATTTTTGTGCTCCAGTATGAAAAGGTCACTTTGATCAATGCAGTGTAATTGGCACTAAATTAGGATCATATCAGGTTATTTTGCTATTTAATGATGAAATATTAAAGAAAAGCAGGGGTAGATTGCAGACACTAACGTGCACTTGAAACCTGCTGTAATGATGCTTGATTTTGTAAGAAAAATGGAGAGAAAAACAACTCAAGTGCCGAAAATGACTGTGATGTATTGGAAGAGCGGCTCGGAATGATGTATTTTCATTGGAGAAAGACTGAAAGCCCCAGACACAAAACACGCAGCCCAGCAGTCAGTTCTGCCCTGCTGCACAGAGAGAAGCCTTATAAAGGACCCTATTGATGAGGGGCTCATTACGTGCTAGTTAGAAGGGCTAAGCCTTTCCCTTCTGCATATAGTAATTACGTCTAAAAACACGCGTGCGCCCTGCACCCACTTATTAGACAAACCTCAGCATTTGATAACCTGCAACTTGGTTATGGTCCCCCAGGTTCCAACGCTTTTCTGTTTGTGGAGAGTATTTCAAGCCCCTTGTCTGTTTTTACGGGTTTGCACCTAAAGGAATTGTAAGCATCGCACGGAGTGTTAAATACTGTGTGTTATTTTCTCCCTTGTAAATAGACGCGTTCCCCCATTATTCTGAAATGTTGTTGAGCAAGAAAAAGCTGCATAAGATTATACTTTTAAATGCAGCTAATGTTGCAGGAAATTTGCCGGGTGCTTTGCTGCCATTAAGTATATCATCAGGCTGCAGCGCGAACTTAACCGGCGACTCGGAGATGTTAACCTTTTTAGCAGTTAGAAATATGGCACCACAGTTATTGATAAAATAATTCAGGTGCCATTTGATAGGAAAGGGGAGAGGGTGGCGGCAGCCACAGGGGGTGTCCTGGAGCAGACCAAGGACAGGGAATCGGGGGCCTTGGAGCTGAAGGTCACCGTCCTTCCCAAGGAGATTTCAGACAGGGCCCCTGGACGGTCCTTCTGGCTTCCAGGACACATAAGAATGACGACATCGTAAAGCGAGTCGTTCATGGTAGCATCCGAGCTGCCGCCATTCTTTCTGTCCGGAATGACACCTGTCTTTCGGGGTCAGGAGGATGCTTTTGTTTGTCTTAGTGTCTGTGGTGAGTGGAGTTGTGTCTCCCCCAGAAGGTGTGTTCAAGTCCTGACCCCTGTTCCTGGGAACGTGGCTTATTGGAAATAACATTTCTGCAAATGTGGTCAAATTAGATGAAGTCACTGCGGGCGAGCTGGCCTGGGACTGGAGTCCTTCTAGAAGGGAGGACTGAGGAACAGAGGAGACTCGGGAGAAGCTACATGTGGACACAGAAACTGGACGGCCCTGTCTACAGGCCCAGGGCCAGCGAGGGTCAGCATCCACACCAGCAGCTGGGAGAGGCGGGAGGCCCGTCCCCCCACCCCCAGACCCTCCCCCAGAGTCTCACAGGGACCACAGCACAGCAGACAGCTGGAGCTTGGGTTTCTGGCCTCCAGGATGCCGAGGACATAAATTCCTATTGTTTTAAGCCACTCAGTCTTTGTTATAGTGGTCCTAGGAAACTACCATAATATCACAGTATTTTAGCTGAAAGCATCCAACACTACATTTCCCCCAAAACCAGTCCTCTGAAAGTACCCCACTTGTCTCATGGGCATTGCCAGAGGGAACAGGGGCCCAGACCCCACACCAGCACGAGGAGGGCCCCTGAAGGAGGGGAGCTGAGCCATGGCCACTGCATCCCACCCTGTGGGTGGGGCTGCCTCTGGACACGGTGAACCCTGCACCTGGATGGAGCTGACCCTGCACATCTGGAAGAGGCAGGAAGGGAGCACTCGAGGTGGGTCAGCCAGAAGCCAAGGTGAGCGATGGGAACCATCACGTCCCAGGCTGGACCCAGGGGTTGGGGGGCGGTGCCAGCATCCTGGACTACACGGACCTGCTCATCTTGTCCACCTGTCCCCCTCCCCGGATCTGCCCTGGCCTATCTGTGGGTGACCCAGGGAATCGGCCATGTCCTGCTGTTGTGACTGGTTTCAAGGCCCTGGGGACTTTCTCCCCACCACCCTGTCAATACCATTCCAGATCCACCTTAACCCTGGACAGCAGTTCAATCCAGCCAGCTTGTGTTGGAGCTGGGGCTCCTTGACGTTCATCTGCAGCGGGTCTGAGCCTTTGGTTGTCTGCCCCTTCTCAGGCTGAAAGAACATTTGCCATTGTCACCGAAATGGAAACACTAGGAGGTGCCCGTATAGCCCATATATGCTCAGATACATCCAGAAATATCCATGTTGTTGTTCAGTTACTCAGTTATGTCTGACTGAGACCCCTGTGGACTGTAGCCTGCCAGTCTCCTCTGTCCATGGAATTCTCCAGGCAAGAATACTGGAGTGGGTTACCATGCCCTTCTCCAGAGGAATCTTCCTGACCCAGGGATCGAACCCAAGTCTCCCACATCTCCTACACTAGCAGACAGATTCTTTACCGCTGTGCCACCAGGGAAGCTGCAATATGCATATATAAATCTAGACATATCTATATATATGCATCTCGTCATAACCTCTCACACCCCTCTACCCCATCAGAACCTCTTCTCTGCTCCCAGGACGCAGCAGCCTCCTGCCTCCTGTGATAACTATGTTGGATCATCCTGGCCGAGCAGCTCCCCCAGAAGGCCCTTTGACACAGGGAATTGAGGTCTGCATCTCTGAGAATCAACCAGCCAGCCCACCCGCACAAGGACTGCACAGGGCAGAGGGCAGGTTCCTGGGCTCCTTCTCTGTCCCCTACTGGAAGTGTCCTCCTGCTTCCAACAGGACCTCACGTCCTGCAAATCCCAGGGTGCACAGATCCCTGATGAGGTCAGCATCCTGAGTCTTGGGCCTGTGCCCCCACCCCCAGCCCTTGAGGAATTCCAGGCAAGTCCATTGTTTTCAGCATAATTCCCATCTTGGAGAAAAGCATCTCAGCAGTTCAGCATTGTCCTGACACAACCCTTCCTTGGAGCACTTAGACCACTCTGGCTCCCAGGAAAGCCACTGCTCCTGGGTGGGCCGGGGGCTGGTCATCCTGGGCTCTGGCCACAGCTCCTCAGATGGACCCCTGGCTGAGGTCGAGGCATCCAGTCTTATGCTGGTGAATGAGGAGCCCTGCACACCCTCCGTGCAACAGCACAGCATGTGGGGCGGCAGACCGTACCAGAAGCAGATACTAGTCCCAGGAAGGGTGAGGTGTTCTCTGTCCAGAGCAGAAGGGGGTAATGCCACCGACCTGCAGGTCACGGCTGTGGACTCCTTGGACTCTAGGGCTGGCCCAGAGAGGATAGCACTTAATTGCTCAGGGCACGAGTCTGGTGTCCAGATGATGCCCACAATGAAGCTGGCGCCCTGGTTGGACTTGGGCCGGCTCCATGGCCTCTAACCTGCTATCCCACTGTGACGTGGTCTCCCACGTGGCTCGGGTCTGGGGGGTCTGTGGGGACCCGGGAAGCAAAGCTGTGAGTGTCAATTCAGTCTCCACCAGTGACTAGCTGTGCAACCTTGGCTCTGTTTATTAACCACCCTGAAGCTCCATTTCATTTGCAAAGATAACAATCATATGCATGACTGCAAAGGGTGGTGGGCACAGTGCCTGGTGCACAGGAGTCTTTCTTCCTCCCACATCTCCCCTCGGGTTCTTACTCTGCGCGACCGACAACCCTTTCATGAGTGCTTTTTTTAATGAAGCATTCGCCTTGTAGGGATTTTCTAAAGTAACTTCATAAGCTCGTGACTTTTGGGCTAGAAAATCCAACCGTTGAATCTGCTTAAGAAGCTAATGTCCCAACCCACTTTTAACCTCAAAAGATCACTTTGGTGAGTTTGGTAAAGAAATAAAAATGATAAAAAAAAACCAAGTTGGTGCTCTGGTTTCTATCCCTTGTCGGGTTTCTCCTCAGTCGGTTCCCAGGGTGTGGAGGGCCGGGACCCTGGGCCCTTTTCCGTGTCTTCCCCTGGTCAGTCCAGCTCTGTGCTGCAGGCAGCAGCTTCCAGATGGACCGGCCATCTCTGCTTCTCTCTCTGCATGTTTAGAGCAGCTGCTCTCCCGGGAAAATCCGTGTCCAGTCCCCCGCACGGGCCTCCCACCAGGTGTCCAGCACCAGGACTCCCCGCCAGGGAGCCATCCAGCAAAGTTGACATGTCCGTCCTCAGATCCTGGGACTACAAAGAAATTGTGATACACTTTATAGTGGAAAATGTATTTCCTATACAACGCTGGTGTGGGCCCTGGGTAGCAGGACTCTTCACTTGTGGTTTTCCCAGGCATCTTCAAAGCTGGGCAGAACAGTTAAGGGCAGAAGGAAATGTACCCTTTGATGTCAGTGGACGGCACAAAATAAATGCACATTATAATTACAGTTATATAAGGCATGTCTTCTGAAATCTTTTACCATCGAGGTTGACTCATAGTGTGTTATAAACAAATTAGAAACAAGCAGGCAATTTTCCAAGTGGAATTCTGCAATTCTTATTGGACTTTTTAATACATATAAACAGACAAAAGTATTTTCAAGAACTATATACATTTTTCAAGGTGTCACTCAGAGAGTGATATTACAAAAGCTACAGTCAAGTGGCAATAGTTTGATATCCAAAATAAAACATTTGTGGAAAAATGCATTCTATGTATTAAGTTATCTTTCTAGAAAACATGTACTTACATTAAGAATATACCTGAAAGTCTTGTTAAAACTTGTTTATTATTTAGTTTCACGGTTTATGAAAGGAAGAGTTGTTCAGTCGTATCTGACTTTTTGCGACCCCATGGACTATACAGTCCATTGAATTATACTTGAACCCGAAAACAATATCTAGTTGAATCACTTGAAACAGCAGTTTCCAACCTTTTTTGGCACCGGGGACCAGTTTTGTGGAAGACAATTTTTCCATGGACTGGAGGGGAGATGGTTTCAGGATGATTCAAAGACATTCTGTGTATATGTATAGTTTACTTTATTTCTGTTCTTATTTCATCAGCTCCATCTCATATCATCAGGCATTAGACTCTGGAGGTATGAGACTCCTGACTTAAAACACATCTTAACTATCTACCAAAATACAAATAAACACACCGTTATACAGAAGCTGGCCTGTGCCGTGTTGTATATGCGATCAATCGTGTCCTGCTCTTTGTGACCCCATGGACTGTAGTCTGTCAGGCTCCACTGTCCATGGGATTTTCCAGGCAAGAACACTGGAGTGGGCTGCCATTTCCTTCTCCAGGGAATCTTCCCGACCCAGGGATTGAACCCCCATCCCTTGAGTCTCTGAACTGGCAGGCAGATTCTTTACCACTAGCACCACCTGGGAAGAAATCAACCTATCTACATGCAAAGGATGCCTGGATCCTGCCTGCTTTGGAAAGATCATTTGTGACCACCCAAATCTCCCAGAAAGAAAAACTTTAGAGATTCTGTGTTGTCATTTCTGACTTACGATGAGAAGTAAGATGATGCCAATATCTTTGGGTCATTTGCAGATGTTGAATTAATCTTCCCATACCAACAATTTTTGAAATGTTATTTTTACTTAGGGTAAAAGAAATACATGTACTTCAAAAATATTGAATTATAAACCTTATTTAAAACTTAAATAATATAAAGTTACAAAAGAAATAAAGCAAGCATATTCCAGAACTCACTTTTCAAAAAAATCACTATCATGTTTTGGTGTAAAAATAGTTAATGTACTCTCGTTTTATGCCACATATTAGTCGGTTCTTTTACTTTTTAGAAAGATTTTATTTTTATTAAGATATGCACAATTGCAAAATTGTTCTGCAAAAATTGTCAGAAAAAAGCTGGACTCTGGTTTCATCCCTTCTCCCAGCTCCACCAGCCCCTGAGGCACCTGCTTGGAACCCTTTCAGCAGATGGTTTATTATTTCCCTCTTGTCTCCAAATTACATTGTCACGCCAGTCGGTCTTGACTCGCCTGTTTAGGCTTTGCCATTCCACCTCTCTCTCAAGTGTGAGAATTAACTTTCATTCAAATCCTCTTCCCGTGAACTTTTCCTTTCTTCTCCACTCATGAGAGTTACAACATAATTTTAGATGGCTACATTTTCAGTGCTTTTATTATTGCAGTACATTATCATATGCAGAGGTTGGCTACAGATAACGTTGCACTGAGCCATAGAATAACCTATTTCCTTTTGGCAAAACTTTTTCCCTCTCAGTAAGTCCATTAAAAGAACAGGGCAAAAATTTCAACTCTTTTCTTTATATTAACAATCCCTAAATTTAATTTTTGTTCATCTTTTTTGGTGTACAGTTGTATAAGTTTTAACACACGTACAGATTCATGTAACCTCGGGCAAACTCAGGGCACAGAGCAGTTCTCCCAGCGCAGGGTACCCCCCATCTCCCGCAGCTCGCTTTTACTTTGCGGACAAACCCTTCCCTGATTGGTTCTCAGTCCCCAAGGCTCTGCCTCTTCCAGGATGTCTTGAACATGGAATCATGCATTATGTCACCTGTGACCTCATACATTCAGCACAATCTCGTGGGATTTGCCCATCTCGCTTTACATATCAGTAGTCTTCTCCCCCTCCCCGCTCTGGAGAGTGTCCTATTGTATATTCTTTCCTCCATTTAAGGAAGTTGGGTTGTTTCCTGTTTTTGGCAAGTAGAAAGAAAGCTGCTGTGAACATTTGTGTGCAGGTTTTCGTGTGGACATTTACTTATAGCAAACGCCTAGGAGCTGCATTCCTAGGTCACACGTTAAGTACACGTTTACTTGTGTAAGAAGCTGCCACCGTTCTGCAAGCCCACAGCAATGTCTGAGAGTTCTGAGTCCTTCAAGTCCTCGATTTGGAGGGTTCTGGTACCTCAGGTGTCACTTCCCATGGTTTAATTAACTAATAACAGCCCCACAACATGGTTGAAATTTCATCACTAGGGAATATTCACTGTGAGTAATTTAATCAAAGACAGACAGTGCTGCTGGATCCTGCATCCACAAGTCACTCCATCCATAAGTGACAGACGCAGGTCACGACCAGTGACCACTGGCACCAAGTCCATCACGCAAGCTGGGACTGGTCGGTGCACATCTGAGGTCCCATCCAGACGTAGACAACATGGTGCCTGGTTCTGTCACCTGCCTGTGTCCTCCTGTGACACTTTGCAAAAATGGACAGCTGGAAGAGAAAATTGGCCAAAAGAGGTGAATGTACAACAAAGAAATGAAGCATCAGCCTTGGAAGTGAAGCTTCAGTCAAAGACTTGGATGGTGCAGTCACCGGCGAAGGCATCCCCGGGAAGAGACACCAGCACGAACCTCAGGCTACAGGCATCTCGGAGCCTTTCTCCACATCTAGAGGAAGGACACAGCATTGGATGCTGATGCAAGCTCAGAGAGGAGCACGATAGCTCACCCAGGTACAGCAAAGGCTCCACCTGTCGTGGAAGTCAGAAAAAAAAGGAACAACTGTACTGTTCAAACTACTCTTGAGAAATCTTCTTCCGGAGAAGCCAGTCATTTTAATTCTCAATGTTTCTAATGTTTTCAATTACAATGTACTAAATTCATATTAGTTTCACTATTCATTTTCCTCTACATCAAAAACCAACAATGAAGGAGCATTGAAAGTCTCCAAGAATATGTTGAAAGGTCACTGAGCAATCTCAATTTGCCCATTGATTTTTGAGGCTGCTCTGTGTGGTTTCCACTGGCTGTCCTGATCATGGGTGGAACTGTCAAATTTGTTTATTTATAGTAGTTTCTATCCTAATAAGTGTGGAGCAGTGCCTCATCATTTTAACTTGCATTTCCTTAACTGCTAAAATGGTGGGCATCTTTTTACGTGCTTATTTGATGTCTGAATACTTTGTTAAAGTGTCTTGTGAATCTCTAGCCCAATTTTTAAAGGACAGCTTGGAAAACTGCCCTTTGCTCCTGAGAGAAGAATTCAGTTCAGTTCAGTTCAGTCGCTCAGTCATGTCCACCTCTTTGCGACCCCATGAATTTCAGCATGCCAGGCCTCCCTGTCCATCACCAACTCCCGAGTTTACTCAAATTCATGTCCATCGAGTCAGTGATGCCATCCAGCCATCTCATCCTCTGTCATCCCCTTTTCCTCCTGTCCCCAATCCCTCCCAGCATCAGGGTCTTTTCCAATGAGTCAACTCTTCGCATGAGGTGGCCAAAGTATTGGAGTTTCAGCTTCATCATCAGTCCTTCCAATGAACACCCAGGACTTATCTCCTTTAGGATGGACTGGTTGGATTTTCTTGCAGTAATTAGGTTGTTATTATCTAGTACAGGCAAGATGCAAAGAATGTTAAGTTAAGTAGCGGACAACACTCCCCTTTCTTTTTGGTTTTCCTTAATGCTTAAAATCACTGTTATTAACATCATGAAATCCTAAATTTTACCTTGAGAAAATATTAATTGAAAACCAGTTTTGTGCTGAGTACTTTTCTAGGAACAGTAGGAAATATGATAGCGAAAATATGGGGTTCTTATATGGGCTTCTCACTTTCCAAGTGGTACAACTGGTAAAGAATCCTCCTGCCAATGCAGGGGGGCTTCCTTGATAGCTCAGTTGGTAAAGAATCCACCTGCAATGCAGGAGACTCTGGTTCAATTCCTGGGTTTGGAAGATCCACTGGAGAAGGGATAGGCTCTCCACTCCAGTATTCTTGGGCTTCCCTTGTGGCTCAGCTGGTTAAGGATCCACCTGCGCTGGTTCTATCCCTGGATCTGAAAGATCCCCTGGAGAAGGAAATGGCAACCCAGTCCAGTATTCTTGCCTGAAGAATCCCATGGACAGAGGAGCCTGGCAGGCTACAGTCCATGGGGTCACAAAGAGTTGGACACAACCTAGTGATTAAGCATGCACACACACACACACACACAATTTGGTGGTGTAATATGACTCTAGTAGATGTTGTGGTTTAATGAATCTTGGACCATCTTCTAAGGAAGAGCGAGGGCCTGGCTGTGTGTACTCCAGTTACCCACCCCCGTGGAGTAGGAACCATCCAGGCTCATGTGTCAAGCTGTTTGATCATCAGTGCATAAGGGCCCTCTTATAATTAGCACCAATTATTTATTTTACCATACAAAACAACCTTGACAGTTCTGATTTCTAATCTTTTTAAATATCTGGCTACAGGCAGTTGTATTTTTTGAAGTTATCGTTAACATCACTAATTCAGTTATCCAAGAGCAAAAAGCTCATCATCTCAAGTCCTCAAGCTTTATACTATGTATTATAATAACAGAGAACTCACTGTTAATCAATGAAGCCGCACACCGTGCACATACAAACCTCACTACAGACTTAGGAGAAAATCATTGTGATAACAACGTCATCAAAAAGCAAAGTGAAGCTTCGGCGGTTAAACACCAGTGCTGAAGCCCGAAGCCTTGTAAGAGAAGAGCTGGGCCTTGTGATGCTGGCTCCTTGAAGCCGTTTCCCCCTCTCTAACCATGCTCCTAACTGAAAACGCAGGATTTTCCTTGCATTTTTTAAAACCTTTTTCGTTCTATTACTGGAAATAATTTATACATTTCAAATAAGCAAAGCTTTGTAGTATAATGCACATTTACATAAATGACTAGACCACAAAAATGACCAAAACGAACCAAAGAGAGTTAAAATGTTAATGTCTAAGAGAAAATATCCTTTCTGAACTAGGGTATGGCCCCATCTTTGAAATGCCTCTTTCAGGGCAGAAACAGGACATGACTGGGCTGTAAACAGGCCTCGTCCTGGCTCCCTCTTCCCCACCCTGGACAGTGAGATGAGAAGGCCATGGGGAACACATCCTGGGGCAGCTGCGGCCTCCTCCTAAGTTCCACCAGCAACCGGCATGAACGTGGAGATGGTGCAGGTGGACGCGCAGAGCCAGGTGGACAGCCGGAAGGCTGAGGAGGAAATCAGCTTCATGCAAGAGGTACAGAAGAAGCACAGAGCCATTCTGTTCACACTCGAAGCAAAACACAGTCTCTCTCCCTCTTTGGCCATGCTTACATTTCCTCTGGAAGTGCTGGCCAACGTGGAAAGCTGTAACACAATGTGAAGGCAGACAAAATAAATCTTTAATAAATAAAGTACCTTATTCTTAGCTGACAATGCTCAGTATCAATAAGACTTCAGTTGCCCAATATCTGTATGTAGATTAATATATTTAATATAATACCAGTGAAAATTCCAACCCATTCACAGTGAGTTAATATTCTAAAACCGCTTCCAAAATTTATCTAGAAAAAGGAATGTCTTTGAACAATCAGGAGCATCCTGGCGACGACCCACGAGATGGCCCTGCTCTGTGGCTGATCCTGTGCTTTCCAGGCCACTCCTCTCAGAGAAGCCACCCTGAGGGGTTGCTGCAGTCTTTCTGTCCATTGTAGAGGCTGAGCAAGTTGTCGAGGTTACATGGCCGGGAAGCGCCCGTCAGGAAGCTGGAAGGGCCCTCTGACCCCTGTCCCATCTCCGAGGAGGAGGGCGAAGGAGGTTGTCCCCTCTGGTGGTTATTATCCATTACAAAGTTAGGTAATAAACCCGAGTCAGCCACGTGGAGAGAGGAGCCCACCCAGGAACGTGCGTATGTGCAAAGAGAGATTTAGAAATGTAGTAGATAAAATAGGTGGCCTAGTCTCTCAGGCATGTCCGACTCACTGCAACCTCATGGACGTTAGCCCACCAGGCCCCTCTGTCTATGCATACCTCAGATCATCAAGAAAAAATATCAATGAATGCACAAGGCTGTAAAAAAATAAAGCTGGAGCTCTGCATCACCTTTCACACTAAAATAAATTTCATGTCAGCAAAGATTTCTGTGTAAACAGCAGCATATGTATCAAGCATCCAAGAAGGCTTAAATAGTAATAAATGGAACACAACTCTAATTACAAAGCATGTGAAATGCAAATTGTTAGAGAATTCACAAAAGAAGAAATATGCATAGCAAATCCAATATGAAAAGATATTCCACTTCACCAGTAATCAACTTACTATAATAAAAATGACCTGGAAATTTCATTTGTCCAGCATCATCTTGGAAGAAAAGAAAAGGAAAAAAAAAAAAAAAAGCTACCCTTTTGCATTTTATGGGTCAGAATTGGCATAAACACTGACATTTTCCGGATAATTTGACAAAATGTGTAAAAGTGATCAAACTTAAAATAAGCTTACTTTTAAGGGTCAAGTTTGATTCTGATATATTTAATGGAAAGAATTAGATAAGTCAAGCCAAGATATATGTACAATAATGTTCATTACAACATTATTTATATTGGAGGAAATGGGAATCGACCTAAATGTTCATCAAAGGGAATCTGTTAAATAAATTAGTGAACATCTATACTATTCAGCTATTAAAAAGAATGATGTAAACCCACATTCGCTGACTTGGAAAAATGTCCATGAGCAAACAAAGCAGGTTGCCAAATGACCTGCGGTGCACAATGCCAATTCATGAGTGTGCCCAGGAGAGGGAGGGAAAACTCAGCAATAAAAATGCCAGGGTCACCTTTAGCACATCCCAGGTATGGCATTTGGTCAGACCCTTTGGTTCCTTTGATAAATAGATACCATAATCACTTTCCTGAAACTATTACAAAAGCCTGGTACTTTTGAGGCAAGTTTATCACATTTCCTTATTTTGGTGCTGTTTCTATATAAAAGAAACACAATATTCTATTCCTTTTTAAAAATATGAAGGCAAATAACCTTTAGTGTAATTCGTCTGAAGTTGATTTGGTACCTGAAAAAAAAAATGCAATTCAACTTTAAACAAATATTATATGGGCATGTTAATAATAATTTCAACACTTATCTTGATTATTTATATAGAATTAGTTTCTTTTCATATAACCTACTATTTTTCTGGTGGAATATTAAGCATGCCTAATTTAATGATATAATTTGGAGAAATTCAAGATGTTCTTGGGGACATAAATATTTTATGTCCTAGAGTGATGACCTGGAAATCAGATCTTTACGGTGGGCCCGAGGGTGAAAAATGAAAGCGTATATATGTGTACTTCCTGCTTATCTGTATTTCCTGTGTGTATGTAGAGAGACAGTTGCGATGCATAGTTATAGATTTGCTTGTGCAAACAGAGGAGCATACCAGCTTTCTCATGCAGCAAATCTTATTTCCGATACAAATTTGAAAGTCTGTGAAGCATGATAATATTAACTCTGGGACCCATGACCTCCCATAAAACAAAGGGAGGAAATGTGGTGGGTTAAGGGGATTCGAATGATGCCTTTGGACGCAAACGCCCCCGTAATGACTGGGGAAGATTTATACGCTCTCTCCAGGTATAATTAGACACCCTCAAACCCATCTGACCCTGCTGGGGTGAAGAGCTCGTCTGGTTTTTGTTTCAGCGGATGAATCAATACTCACACGTTTTACCAGTGTGGAGTGAAATTGAGGAAATGAAAATCGGATAATTTTGCTCCCTGTGTCGTCCAGACAGAGGACAGCACTGTTAGCCTTTGACAGGAAGATCTATTTTCAGTTTCTCAAAAGGCTCGTGTCAATTTGGAAACTTCTTCTATCATCGATTTTCAGTTTTGTTAAAAAGGATGCTTTATCAGGAAGAGTAGTCCCAGCGACCGTGAATAGGCGTATCTCCTTTACGAGTAGGCGGATGTGTATTTTAATTTGGGATCTGGTGGGTTTACACTGCAGATGCTTTTGTTTGATTGCTGTCTGACCCACAGTCATAGGTACCTTCACCTTTACCTGGGCAGGTCAGAATCGCCCGCTCACGAGGGTCATGTCCAACCAGGGGTACATTTGTGCAATTGCTCATCTCCCCTTAATATTTTAGGATCAGTTTGCTGACATTTTGCAAATGTATATTCTGCTTGATGACACATTGTTGGTATCACGACTTGCAAGCTTTTAAATTTAAACATCTTTGAAACAGACACATTATTGGATACTTATTGAGTGTATTTTAAGGAAGCAATGCTGCTGCTGCTAAGTCACTTCAGTTGTGTCCGACTCTGTGGGACCCCAGAGACGGCAGCCCACCAGGTTCCCCCGTCCCTGGGATTCTCCAGGCAAGAGCACTGGAGTGGGTTGCAATTTCCTTCTCCAATGCATGAAAGTGAAAAGTGAAAGTAAAGTCGCTCAGTCGTGTCCAACTCCTAGCGACCCCATGGACTGCAACCTACCGGGCTCCTCCATCCATGGGATTTTCCAGGCAAGAGTACTGGAGTGGGGTGCCATTGCCTTCTCCAGAAGCAACCTGCTGCTGCTGCTGCTAAGTCACTTCAGTTCAATTCATATCAATTATTTATTGAATTTATTTTGAAGCAGCACTACCAGTGTCCAATTCGGCACTAGTCGGTAACAAGCCAACATCACCCTACATATCCATTATTTACTGAATATATTTTGAGATGGCACTGTGCTGTGCTTAGTTACTCAGTCGTGTCCGACTCTTTGCAACCCCATGGACTGTAGCCCACCAGGCTCCTCTGTCCACGGGGATTCTCCAAGCAAGAATACTGGAGTGGGTGGCCTATCCCTTCTCCAGGTGATCTTCCTGACCCAGGAGTTGAACTGGGGTCTCCTGCATCTCAGTCTCCTACAGGCGGATTCTTTACCAGCTGAGCTACCAGGGAGGCCCCTGAGGCAGCAGTATCAGTGTTCACTTTGGCATTGTTTGGTAACAAGCCAGCGCCACCCTACTTATCCTAGAAGTCTGCTCGTCTGTGAATCCACTGTGACTTCCCCTTGATCTTCTGGGCTTCCTGCAGCCCCGCCTCAGGACTTGCAATCCTGTATGGAAATGTTCTCTCTGCATATTTATGCCTTGTCCCTCAACTGCAAATTTCTTGAGAGATGAAGGTTTATTCCCCTAAGTTGCTTGGACTTTGAGAGTGCCGGTGTAGAGTAAGAGTCAGTATCATTAATCAGTGGTAAAGCTATACATGTGCCCCATCAGGCCAGGAGGCAGTCCGCTTGAAGAATACGTCTGTGTCATTACTAACTCTAGTTTGACTTTTTGCTCCTAACACCTAAAGCATTGCAGGATGTTTTGAACAGCCAGTGGACCTCTGTCTTAGTCTGTTTGAGCTGCTATAACAAAAAATACCACTCATGGGGGCTAGAACAGCAAACGTTTCTTTCTAAATGTTCTGGAGGTGGGTAAGCCAAGATCCAGGCACCAGCTAATCTGGGGTCTGATGAGAACCTGCCTCCCAGTCCACAGATGGGGCTTTTCCTGTGCCCTCACGTGGCAGAGAGAGTGCTGGTTCTCTCAGGCCTCTGTCAGGGCACTGATCACATTCATGGAGCTTCCACCCTTGCAACCTCACCACCCCAGAGGTCCTACCACCTAACACCATCACCTTGGGGGTTAGGGTTTCAATAACACAGAGATTTGAGAGGACACAAGCTGTAGTGCTGGAGAAGACTCCTGAGAGTCCCTTGGACAACAAAGAGGTCAAACGAGTCCATCCTAAAGGAAATCAACCCTGAATATTCATTGGAAGGACTGATGGTGAAACTGAAGCTCCAATACTTTGCCCACTTGATGCCAAGAGCCAACTCACTGGGAAAGACCGTGATGCTGGGAAAGATTGAAGACAGGAGGAGAAGGGGACAACAGAGGATGAGATGGTTGGGTAGCATCACCAACTCAGTGGATATGAGTTCGAGCAAACTCTGGGAGATAGTGGAGGACAGGGAGTCTATAGGGTGGAAAGGAGTCAGGCACAACTTAGTGCCTAAACAACAACAGCAAGCATTCATCCTACAGCAATGTCACTGCCCAGAAGAGCTGTTTGTTTGGTGTGATCTTGTACGTTGGCCTTTATGTAATAAAGTTGGGATAATGATAAAACATTATTGAAGACGTGAGCCATCATGGTAGGCATAACTCAAGAGGTTTCTTTTCTCAAATTTTTTAATAAGTGGTTACCTTGATGAACACATTACCCAGAGTCAAGGAATCCTTCCGAAAGAGACTTTACACAGAACCTTGTGGGTAAGTCTGCTTGAGAAGAACGATTTATGCAAACCATAGTCTGTTTCTTTCTGAAACAGATATGACTTTGGTTTCCACAGGGATTTATATGAAATATGGACCACAGAGCAACCACATCACTCCTTGCACGACTTTTGCCAACAGGATTCTATTCACGCGCAGACTCGTGAAAGCGCCAGAACTCTGGCGGCCACTGGCACGGTTGCTGAAAGTTCCATGGCTTGCCCTGCAAATCTCGATCACAGCACTGCAGAGATATCACCTTCTGGATGTTGTGAAAATTGGAGCAGAAATCTGTGTGTGGATCGCATGGGCCATTTCCACTTGGATCTATTTGGAATCATAAGCGTGGTACGGTGCCTTTGCTAAAATGTGGTTCCTGACAAGCTGTTGTGAATTTATGTTAATTAAACCCCCTAAACCTTGCTCCTTTAATCACATCTATTTATTTACCTAATGTGGTGACTAGTGAAGATGCTTCCTCTGAAGTCCTGAGGTGAACCAAAATCTAACTAATCCTTGTTTTTGTTTGTTTTCTAATTTTCCATGCTGCTGCCTGTAAGTGCGTCCCACTGGAGGTCAAACTATTTTCTGCATTAGCACTTGAAAGGTTAAGCCAGCTCTAGCTCCCAGCTGGGAGGGGCTGCTGTGGGTGGTTCCTGGAGTTACAGCCCTCCTCCTCGCCTGGAAGCCAGGAAGTTTCCACCCAGGCACAGGGAGTCGCTTGGGTGACATTTTTTCATGTTTTTTCCATTCCTGGTTTTATACAATAAGGTTGCTCTTGCAATCTGTTTTCACTGTGCCTTTTTAAACATCAAATGTTCGGAGGAGCCCCGTGGTTAAGAAGTCTATTGCGTGAG
This sequence comes from Bubalus kerabau, assembly GCF_029407905.1. Lineage (NCBI taxonomy): Eukaryota > Metazoa > Chordata > Mammalia > Artiodactyla > Bovidae > Bubalus > Bubalus kerabau. The sequence goes on along the minus strand of NC_073644.1, from coordinate 4,786,168 downwards.
GGTCTCATTCTCCCAGCAAACTGCTCTCCAGCAACTCACAATGTGACTTGGTTTTTGCTTTTGCTCTTGCATGTTGTTTCAGGATCCAGAAGCCCTCTAATGGCACAGCAAAGGAGGTTGTCGGGGGCACTTGGCACGGAGCAAACGAAAAGACGATAAGAGAGTTCTCATTCTAAGGAATCGGTTTTAGAAACTGCCCAATAAAATGTTGTCCTGTAGGACCAGATGCTTTTCCTGTGTGGTCTGAAGGCCTGACGGTGAAAGGGGTGGGGCAGGGCTTTACAGGTTTCCTTTCCTGTCTGTGTGACCATCTCTGTCTCCCGCTCACCGCCCCCTAGTCAGTGAAACAGATTGGTGCATGTTTGAAACATACCAGGCCAGTGAGGTCTAGGCTGTTAATTTCATTCTAAGCCGTGCCTGCTAACCAGGGTTTTCATCATACAGACATGCCCACATCAGCCCCGGCTGCAACAGGCAGACCTGGCAGAGTGAAGCAGAACCGGCCCGACTTCAGAGGCTGGGCGTCTTCCCAGGGACCACGAACAAGCACCACCACGGGACTTTAGTCGAAACTGAAGTTCTGACTGGATACATTCCTCCTTCTTGGAGGATTGCTCTTTGAAAGACTGTCACCTTTTTGCAGAAATAACATAAAATGGGAACTTTACTAATTTTGGACCGCAGCATCTTATGTGTATTGAGCAGCATTCCTACATGAAAATTTTTCTTTAAATACCTTTCAATTACAGGAAGTGTCTCTCTCACAAGGCTCCTAAATTCAGCAAAAAACTGATAGGTTTTCAAAGGATAGTCAATGACTTTGTTAGCTAGACTCCTCAGGACAGTGACCTATCACTTAGCATCCACGTTCAACTTTCACACCATGTTATATTAACTTTGAAAAATGAAACATGTTTCTCCTCAGATGCCTGATAGAAATGATTTTTTAGTACAATGTGAGTTATAGTCCAAAATATTGTTAAAGATAATTTGCAATTGCCTCGTTTTCTTCATTCACTGTGACAGCCTTGTTCTCTTGAGTCTACACATGGTCATTTATGGTCTGATGAGTTCCCTCTGGGTCAAGACCATGGCCAGCCAGCAGACTGGCAATGACGAGACATCCAGAACATTCTATGGGTGGATCTTGACGCGACCCACTACAACGGTTCAAGCTATCACATAAACAGCATGTACTTAATCACATCTCTAATTATACAATTGCACAACAGTCCATAACAGCTCCGTACGGACTATGAAGTAGTAATATGCATTTCTGGAAGTCCATAATTATGTAATTACAAGATGGTCTACAATTAAGGACTATTGGGTAAATATATAATTGAGGATTTTAAAAATCCATTGTAAAGTACTTTAAAAATGACTGCAATAAAAGAAGACAAAAAAGAAAAAGACTCAATCACAGCCAATTGGAATATTTTGGATTTTAGTGAATTTCACTAAATCCAAGCGATTAACACCTGGAAAACATGTCCCTTCTCCCTGGTGTCCTTTCTCTGTATCAGTCACAGCCTCTGGGGGCTCATAGGTGATGCTGGTGTGATGGACGCACAGGGACAAGGGTGTGGCTTGAGGTTTGCAGTCGAGGCAGAAGGAAGGAGTTGAGTGAGGTGGAAACTGCCCCTGGTCCACTCACTGCCCCGGTCTCCAGGTATCTCCAGAAGCTTCTATCAGGACAGGCTGTTTCCCACAGTATCTTTATCAACCTCACTAAGCAGCAGCCTCACCAGGGAGAGGAACATCTATCTAAGTCCTCTGCAGGAGGAAACCAGCACTTGGAATTGTGACTAAATTCCTGAACAAGAGGGTGTGTGGAAGAGGGCCACTCAGAGGATGAGGAGGGGGCTGAGATGGGAGCTGGGGGGTGGGTGGGGGGCGGGGCTGGGCGGACCTGAACTGTGAAATCACAGCCTCTCTGGAGTCCCTGGAATTTTCCGACACTCAGTTCCTGGTCTGACAACATTCTCCTCTAATCCTTGGCAGCCCCATCTTCTTTCCCTCCTGCTTTATCCTTTTATTTGCTGCAGACGCAGAGTGGAGAGACAGGAGGTACCCCCAGATCCACTTCGAGGAGAGTGTCTCAGCATGAATGCACACCCGGGTCACGGCCACAGTCATGGGCACGGTCATGGCACAGGTGGGCGTGGAATTAACAGCACAGCCTGCAGGAGCAAGAACAGTGCTCGTCAGGGACCGGCCACTTCACATGGGAAACCACCACGTGGTTAGGGACGTATTCATGCACTTCAGTTATACATATATTTAAATTCTTCTCCGAACTATGCCCCCGCCCCTGCATTCTTCTGGGCTCCTGCTAGCCCACCTGAAGTTGCACTAATGTGACCCACTTCCTTAATTACACTGATGTGCCCAGCTATGCAAACAGCTTCTCAGCCAGACCCTGAGAACTAATTTTAGATGCCCTTCACAGGCAGTGCCCTGGATGGCATGAAATTCAAATTCTGTGCTGACCCCAAATCTGACTCTGCTAGGGGTGACAGGGGCAGTGCTGGGCACCCCTCTGGAGGAGGGAGGGCGGGGAGGGCGGGTATCACCTGAATGGCAGGTAAATCTGTGCTGGGCACTCAATCTGTGATTATGAGGTCACCAAGACAATCCAGAAGCTAAGCCTGGAAGCCATGCAGCACGTGCTAGAAGACCAGGGAAGATGTCCTGGGTCTAAAATCTCACCGTGGCCCTGAGTAATCACCTCAGCAACCAAGTCAAAGTCAAAGCAAGAAGTAGGAATTCAGGGTTAAAACTCTAAGTAAAAGCCCTTTGTTTCTGGAGTTCTCAAGGCTGCTGTTACACATGACTAGAAGGTCTGCTCACAACCACAGGCTTTTACTTCCTCGGGGTGCTAGAGGCCACAAGCCAGAAAGCAGGGTGTCCGCAGGCCGGTTTTTCAGGGGCTCACGGAGGGTGGGAGGGAGGGAGCAAGTTCTGTTTGCTCCATGGTGGAGGCCACACTAGTTGCCCTGTCTAGGGGCCTGCGTCTGACTCAAGGCAGACTCAAGACTCTCATGTAATTCACGATCACTCAGACACCCCTCCCCCCAAAATGGATTAATTTAATGCCTGAGATGGTCCAGAAATTTACCAACTTTGGGAAATTTTTCTGACTAGGGTCAGCCTAAGATCAGACCAGGTCATCAGAGCTTCCCAAATCGATTTGACCTCCTGGGGCCCCTGGAACTAGACTAGCTTATGGGATGACATCAACTCTGCTTGACATGCCCACAGACGGGCTGTGAAACCAGGGGGCTCTGTGGACGTGACTGCAGCTGCTGGACTGCAGTGTGGTTGTTTAAACAGAGTCGGAGCCAAACACCGGAAGCTTTTCAACGGGCACAGTACGGCCTACCAGCCGTATTTACACATATATTATTTTGATTCAAGAGAAACAAAAGAAGTCATTGATACAAAAGGCGAAGGCAGTGTAGGTGCTCAACCTGGGGACTGGTGACCAGTGAAGTTGCTGGGGAATCTTTCTAGAAGCCTGCAGCCTACATCTACTGTATTACCTCTAAGATGTGACTGATGAAAACTTCTCTTTACCATACATCACTCACTCAACGCCTGTTGAAAATTCCCATTCCTGGGATACTCTCTATTCACTGTGTTGTTCATTGATTCAATGTTCAACTAAGAGTTACTGTTACATTTATAAAGTATACCAGAAACAAGGGAAATAGTCATTTCCCTGATCAAATAAATGCTATATGTATTTCAAAAATGCACCCTCAATGTTTATTTCTGTTATTTTTAACAAGATATTTTACTTTGTGACAAAAGAGCAACATGACAACTTTAAATGCTTAAAACATTACAGAAAACATCTAGCTTTGCATAATTATAATAAATGAAGTTAATGGCTGTCTGCTTTCTCAACTTAAAGCTGGTCTCTAATGGCTGTATTCTGCCAATAACTTTCTGAGAATGCGGAACATGGGTGTTCACATACTCTATTCCGTTTCTTTAGTATGTGATGAAGATAGCTTCATCAATATTTACAGTATTTACATCAATATTGCTTTCAAGCAATACAGAAGAAGTCAAATTCATTTTTAAAGTGTAAAACTGAAAGAATTAAGTCCGTTTTTAAATTGTAAGATCTTAAAAAAGAGTGATGGCATTTTCTCTCTTGGTTTCCTAAACAAACTGTGCTCTAGACTGGTTCCTAATCTCTTTTGTTCCTCTGTCCTGGTCTGCAGTACTCCTCCACATTAAGTACTAGGAGTTCAAATGTTAAAACCACCTTATTACCACTGGACTCCCACTTGGTGGGAGCCCTAACACCCCAGTGGGGGTTCCTATTCAAAGAACTTACATCCAATTTCTTTTTATTCCAATTAAACCATTCTGGGTATTATTTAGGGGCTCTGTTCTACTTCACGCTGCTTTTGATCCTCTTCATCCCTTTTGATCCCAATAGCTGAGTCATCATTCATGTTAAACATAAAGGATATCACAATCTCTTGGCCAGAAGAGTTTGTAATTTTCTCTCAGGATGTTGTAAAAAGGTGACTTCATTCTTTGCAACCTAAGGTTTTCAAATCATCTAGGTGTTTCAAGGAAGATATACCATCAAAAATAATTTCAACAGAGAGCAGGTACCTGGGTAACTTACTAAAGATCCATCTATATCTATATCTATACCTATATCTAAGTCTACCTATATCTATATCTTTATCTATATCTATATCCTGCTTGCTTTTCTTGTTCATCAAAGGGGTTTTAGGCAGTACACAAACATGTAAAAACTACATGGATGTGCAAATGAGTGAGAAATTGAAGAGGAAGGGGAGAAAAGGCAGAGCAGAGAGAGGAAGGTGAAGGGAAGACTGACACCAAGACAAACACCCAGAACACTTGTCAGGGGTGATCATAAATTCTCCTCTGAATGCCCTGGCATCCAAAACAAGGAGTGAGATACAATAGATTGGAAGACTCCAAAGATCTAAATGATAGCGGTGCATCAGTTACTCAGAGGGAGGACGGTTCTTTGGGATGTGAAGCTTGTTGCTTGTGTTCAGAAGGGCACCTGTCATATGTAGACATCCCCCCAACACTCTTCCATGAATAACTTCATGTGTTTGTTACAAGTGACTTTCGAAACGTCTCCTAAAACGTGGCACTACTGGTAAAGAACCTGCCTGCCAAGTCAGGAGGTATAAGAGACGGGGGTTCAATCTCTAGGTCAGGAAGATCCCCTGGAGGAGTGCATGGGAACCCACTCCAGTATTCTTGCCTAAAGAATTCCATGAACAGAGGAACCTGGCAGTCCGTAAAGTCCATGGGGTCTCAAAGAACTGCACATGACTTAGCAATTAAACCACCAATGCAGAAAACAGTATTTCAACAATAAAATAAGAGGAATCAAGTGAAGAAAAGATATTCTCTAAGATGACAGATTAATGCAGTTCAGGTATGGGACTCACTGTTGCACTGGATTATTTTAAGAGAAAAATTGAGCATGTCCTTCAGAAAACCCACTAAAATGTTATTTTCTCACCATTGATAACACAATTGTACTCCGTATCAGCACAAAGAGGGTAAGATTTCCTCAGAAAACAATACAGATCTTCTCCAAAAACACAAGCAAAACGAGGAATGAAAATTCTGAATTTCTATGTTTAGATGAAAATTGCAATAAATTCAGTTCAGGAAACATTAAGATGACGCTGATCGTATATTTCCTTGACTCCACTCTGCACATGAGCTCAGTTTTTGAACAGTCTGTGAACAGGAGGAAACTCACACGGTGTCAGAGGACTCGTGTGCTTCCAGGCAGAGAAGTCGGTTTGAAATAGTTTATAGTTTTCATTGCTGTCTCTAGCCTGGGGTGACCACTCGCTGCTTGTCTGACTCTCACCCCATTTGTGTTATTTGCATTGGTAACACTATGTGTGGTTGAATTCTAAATCAGGTTTGAATCCCTAATTGTTGGCTCAAAATGACTTCAGAAGTCTTTCAGCGCGACTCAGTCCTTCCATAAACAGGCAGTGCATATGAAGCAAATGGCTCTCGTGGTTTCAGTCGTAGGGGGGAGCTCCCAGGCACCGCACATTTGGCTTCATCTCTGGAAAAGTTTTATTGAACTGCAAAATACAGTTATCGCTGGAGCGCTTGACTCCATAAAAGTAGGAACCGTGTCTGCCTTCGCTCATCATCATACTCTCAGGTCTTAAAAATGTGCCAGTTGGTTTTCTCGGCATGGGAGATGCCCTGGAATATTGTTGCAAGACTTTCATGTTTTATTTCCCATAATAATTCCATCAGACTCATACTATTTTTGCAGCAGATTCACTGTGTCGTTTTGATCGACTCCTCCCTCCTTGAGTTTGTTTTTGTTTTTCAAAAATCTGGGATGGAGGCTTTAGTTACAAGGGAGGTGGATGGCTGTACACGCATACCCCCAGTGAAGCAGGAAGGGGCCTGGTGGTTTCTGCCCTTAGCTCTCATCGCCTTTTAGTCGAGGAAGAGCTGCTCTCCATCATCAGACCAATAGCGTTCATCTCCGGCAGTGGTGATGCTTTGCCAACCACAGGCCCAAACGGATGTCCTGATGTTGGGTTCCCAATCTTGTGCTCCGTTCTTTCAATCGCTCCAAACAGCCGGCCTTCAAAAAGCCAATTGACTTCAGGAACCTTAGATATTAGAAGTCAAAGTTTTAAAATCAGTGATCTGAACTTCCAGCTAGAAAAGCTGGGAAAGAGAAAGGAAAATCAAACAAAGTCAATGGAAGGAAACCTTAAAGACAAGGATGGAAATTCTTGTTATGGAATACAAATACAGAAGATGGAAATTTTTGAAGACCAGACCTGTTTCTCAGAAAATATTATTCAAATAATAAACACAGAGCAAAACTATTTAAGGAAAACAGAAAATAAAACATGAATGACAGAAACAGGAAATGGAAGAGGAATAATACCAGAGGTCAATAATTGAAACAGTGAAAGAATGTTTTAACAAATTTTATGCCAATGTATTTAGCAATACATAAAGCAGATATCTAACAAATCCAATTTACCAAAATCAATATACAAAAAAATAGAAATCTGCATAGTTCTACAGCAAACAAAGAATATGAGTCTAAAAACAAAAACCTTCCCTCAAAAACCGTAGGTCCAGACAGGCTTGCTGGAAATTTCTTCATTTAGAGAACATATAATATCCACCTTACACAAATCATTTTAGAATGTACAAAAAGAGGAAATACTTTCAATGTATTTTATGAAGCCAGTACACATTGGAAACCAAAATTTGCCAAAGATTTTAAAGAGAAATTATAGGCCAATCTCAGTGAACACAGAACCAATATGTTAAACAAAATTAGTGACTTTAATCCAACAATAAGTTAAAAATGGATACATCATGACCAAGGAGTTGTATTCTAGAAACGTGGAGTTGTTTTAGGTTTGAAAATTGACATGGTTTACCGCAAAAGGAAAAAGGGGAAAAAACACATGATCTCAGAAAAACAAGAAAATTATTTTATGAAATCCAACATTTATCCACGGCAAACTCTCAGAAAACTAGGAAATAGGTAGGAAGCTTTTAATATAAAGAAGTATTTGTTGTTGTGAGTGCACTCGGTCACGTCTGCCTCTGCAACCCCATAGACTATAGCCTGCCAGTCTCTTCTGTCCATGGGATTCTCCGGGCAAGAATTCTGGAGTTGGGTTGCCGTTCCCTTCTGCAGGAGATCTTCCCAACCCAAGGATCAAACATACATCTCTTGTGTCCCCTGCATTGGCAGTCAGATTCTTTACCACTGAGCTACCAGGGAGGAAACCGTAGAGTCAGGAAGATGTTTAACAAAATCTTCCTTGAGTTTGGGAACAAGACAAGAACACCCATCATCAACTGGGCAGTCTCGTGCAGGATGACCCGCCAGTGACAATAGGCAAGAAAAAGGAAGAGAAGACATAACATTGGAAAGAGAAAAATAAAGCTTGTTTTAGCTGCAGATATGATTTTATAAGTATAAAATACCCCAAAGGCTATAGACTATTACGCTAAATAAGTTAATAAGTTTACTGCATATTGCTTTCATATATAACAATTGGGAGGGGCAGCTGATACCCGCCACACCTGGGTCGTGTTGAGAGAAAGTATCTATAAGACTGCACACCTGCCTCGTGCTTCAGGGGAAGAGGCTGGGGGCTCAGAGAAGGAGGTGCTGGCAGACACCCAGGCTGATGCTCTAACCCGGCTCACATGCCTTTTGTCTTAGACCTAAGAGTATCCTGTCTCTTGCCAGCAGCCGGGTACCAGGGTAACTTGCTAGCTTGCACACAGGGTAAAATCTCAGGTTCTTTCTAGTTCTTCACAAGAGGTGTGTGCTTTATGGCATGCACATCATACTTCAGTAAAATGCAATATTTAAAATGTTAACAAAAATCACTTATAGCCTAATATACTGCTACTTCCTGGAAAATCTGGACTCCTTACTCAAATGTGTAACTGTGATCCCTTAAGCAATTATGTGGTGCCTGACCTCTATCATTTTGAGATCTAAAAAGTAATAGACACTATTTTTTCCAGAGAACAAAGTGAAATTTTATGTATGTGTCTGTACAATGTATTAACCATGTATTAAAAATTAATATATTAAAATTTATATTGAATGATTCTTCCCAAT